>NC_041224.1:116704967-116705631 GCF_002837175.3 Physeter macrocephalus | reverse complement strand
TCTCTCCTTTGCGGAGCACAGGCTCCGGACGTGCAGGCTCAGCGGCCATGGCTCACGGGCCCAGCCGCTCCGCGGCATGTGGGATCTTTCTGGACCGGGGCACGAACCCATGTCCCCTGCATCGGCAGGCGGACTCTCAACCACTGTGCCAACAGGGAAGCCCCATGTCTTTCTGAATTATGGTTTTCTCAGGGTATATGCCCAGTAGTGGGATTGCTGGGTCCTATGGTAGTTCTATTTTTACTTTTTTAAGGAACCTCCAAACTGTTCTCCATCGTGGCTGTATCAATTTACATTCCCACCAACAGTGCAAGAGGGTTCCCTTTTCTCCACACCCTCTCCAGCATTTATTGTTTGCAGATTTTCTGATGATGCCCATTCTGACTGGTGTGATGTAATACCTCATTGTAGTTTTGATTTGCATTTCTCTAATAATTAGTGATGTTGAGCAGCTTTTCATGTGCCTCTTGGCCATCTGTATGTCTTCTTTGGAGAAAAGTCTATTTAGGTCTTCTGCCCATTTTTTGATTGGGTTGTTTGTTTTTTTTTAATATTGAGCTGCATGAGCTGTTTATATATTTTGGAGATTAATCCTTTGTCTGTTGATTTGTTGAAAATATTTTCTCCCATTTCTGAGGGTTGCCTTTTCATATGGTTTATAGTT
>NC_041224.1:116703616-116704782 GCF_002837175.3 Physeter macrocephalus | reverse complement strand
CGTGGGTTTATCTCTGGGCTTTCTATCCTGTTCCATTGATCTATATTTCGTTTTTGTGTCAGTACCACATTGTCTTGATTACTGTAGTTTGTAGTATCGTCTGAAGTCGGGGAGTCTGATTCCTCCAGCTCCATATTTTTGCCTTAAGATTGCGTTGGCTATTTGGGGTCTTTTGTGTCTCCACACAGATTTTAAGATTTTTTGTTCTAGTTCTGTAAAAAATGCCATTGGTAATTTGATAGGGATTGCATTGAATCTGTGGATTGCTTTGGGTAGTATAGCCATTTTCACAATATTGATTCTTCCAATCCAAGAACATAGTATATCTCTACATCTGTCTGTGTCATCTTGATTTCTTTCATCAGTGTCTTATAGTTTTCTGAGTACAGGTCTTTTACCTCCTTAGGTAGGTTTATACCTAGATATTTTACTCTTTTTGTTGCAATGGTGAATGGGATTGTTTCCTTAATTTTTAATAAAGATCTTTCTGATCTTTCATTGTTAGTGTATAGGAATGCAAAAGTTTTCTGTGCATTAATTTTGTATCCTGCAACTTTACCAACTTTATCGATTAGCTCTAGTAGTTTTCTGGTGGCATCTTTAGGATTATCTATGTATAATATCATGTCATCTGCAAACAGTGACAGTTTTACTTCTTCTGTTCCAATTTGTATTCTTTTTATTTCTTTCTCTCCTCTAGGACTAGGAAGTGGCTGGGACTTCCAAAACTATGTAGAATAGGAGTGGCGAGAGTGGACATCCTTGTCTTGTTCCTCGTCTTGGAGAAGATGCTTTCAGTTTTTCACCATTGAGAATGATGTTGGCTGTGGGTTTGTCGTATATGGCCTTTATTATGTCGAGGTAGGTTCCCTCTATGCCCACTTTCTGGAGAGTTTTTATCATAAATGGGTGTTGAATTTTGTCAAAAGCATTTTCTGCATCTACTGAAATGATCATATGGTTTTTCTTCTTCAGTTTGTTAATATGGTGTATCACATTGATTGATTTGCGTATATTGAAGAATCCATTCGTCCCTGGGATAAATCCTACTTCATCATGGTGTATGATCCTTTTAATGTGTTGTTGGATTCTGTTTGCTAGTATTTTGTTGAGGATTTTTGCATTTATATTCATGAGTGATATTGGTCTGTAATTTTCTTTTTTTG
>NC_041224.1:116662167-116703030 GCF_002837175.3 Physeter macrocephalus | reverse complement strand
CGTGTCCCCTGCATCGGCAGGCGGACTCTCAACCACTGCGCCACCAGGGAAGCCCTCCCTCTTTTTCTTGATGAGTCTAGCTAAAGGTTTATCCATTTTGTTTATATTCTCAAAGAACCAGCTTTTAGTTTTATTGATCTTTGCTATTGTTTTCTTTGTTTCCATTTCATTTATTTCTGCTCTGATCTTTATGATTTCTTTCCCTCTACTAACGTTGGGTTTTGTTTCTTCTTCTTTCTCTAGTTCCTTTAGGTGTAAGGTTAGATTATTTGAGATTTTTCTTGTTTCTTGAGTTAGGATTGTATTGCTATAAACTTCCCTCTTAGAATTGCTTTTGCTGCATCCCATAGATTTTGGATTGTCATGTTTTCGTTGTCATTTGTCTCTAGTTATTTTTTTTATTTCCTCTCTGATTTCTTCAGTGATCTCTTCGTTATTTAGTAACGTATTGTTAAGCCTCCATGTGTTTGTGTTTTTTACGTTTTTTCCCCTGTAATTTATTTCTAATCTCATAGTGTTGTGGTTGGAAAAGATGCTTGATATGATTTCAATTTTCTTAAATTTACTGAGGCTTAATTTGTGACCCAAGATGTGATCTATTATGGAGAATGTTCTGTGTGCACTTGAGAAGGAAGTGTGATCTATTGTTTTTGGATGGAATGTCCTATAAATATCAATTAAATCTATCTGGTCTATTATGTCATTTAAAGCTTGTGTTTCCTTATTAATTTTCTCTCTGGATGATCTGTCCATTGGTGTGAGATGTTAAAGTCCCCCACTATTATTGTTTTACTCTCGATTTCCTCTTTTATAGCTGTTAGCATTTGCCTTATGTATTGAGGTGCTCCTATGTTGGGTGCATATATATTTATAATTGTTATATCTTCTTCTTGGATTGATCCCTTGATCATTATGTAGTGTCCTTCCTTGTCTCTTGTAACATTCTTTACTTTAAAGTCTATTTTATCTGATATGAGTATTGCTACTCCAGTTTTCTTTTCATTTCCATTTGCATGGAATATCTTTTTCCATCCCCTCACTTTCAGTCTGTATGTGTCCCTAGGTCTGAAGTGGTTCTCTTGTAGATGGCATATATATGGGTCTTGTGTTTGTATCCATTCAGTGAGCCTGTGTCTTTTGGTTGGAGCGTTTAATCCATTCACATTTAAGGTAATTGTCGATATGTATGTTCCTGTTACCATTTTCTTAATTGTTTTGGGTTCGTTTTTGTAGGTCCGTTTCTTCTCTTGTGTTTCCCACTTAGAGAAGTTCCTTTAGCATTTTTTGTAGAGCTGGTTTGGTGGTGCTGAATTCTCTTAGCTTTTGCTTGTCTGTAAAGGTTCTCATTCCTCCGTCGAAACTAAATGAGATCCTAGCCGGGTACAGTAACCTTGGTTGTAGGTTCTTCCCTTTCATCACTTTAAATATAATGTGCCACTCCCTTCTGGTTTGTAGAGTTTCTGCTGAGAAATCAGCTGTTAACCTTATGGGAGTTCCCTTGTATGTTATTTGTCAGTTTTCCCTTGCTGCTTTTAATAATTTTTCGTTGTCTTTAATTTTTGTCAGTTTGATTACTATGTGTCTTGGCATGTTTCTCCTTGGGTTTTTCTTGCCTGGGACTCTCTGTGCTCCTGGACTTGGGTGTCTATTTCCTTTCCCATGTTAGGGAAGTTTTCGACTATAATCTCTTCAAATATTTCCTCGGGTCCTTTCTCTCTCTCTTCTCCTTCTGAGACCCCTATAATGCGAATGTTGGTGCGTTTCATGTTGTCCCAGAGGTCTCTTAGGCTGTCGTCATTTATTTTCATTCCTTATTCTTTATTCTGTTCCACAGCCGTGAATTCCACCATTCTGTCTTCCAGGTACTTATCCATTCTTCTGCCTCAGTTATTCTGCTACTGATTCCTTCTAGTGTATTTTTCATTTCAGTTATTGTATTGTTCATCTCTGTTTGTTCTTTAATTCTTCTAGGTGTTTGTTCTTGTTTCTTCTCGGTTTTTGTTAAACATTTTTTGCACCTTCTCGATCTTTGCCTCTATTCTTTTTCCAAGGTCCTGGATCATCTTCACTATCATTATTCTGAATTCATTTTCCGGAAAATTGCCTATCTCCACTTCACTTAGTTGTTTTTCTGGGGTTTTATCTTGTTCCTTCATCTGGTACATAGTCCTCTGCCTTTTCATTTTGTCTATCTTTCTGTGAATGTGGTTTTTGTTACACAGGCTGCAGAAATGTAGTTCTTCTTGCTTCTGCTGTCTGCCCTCTGGTGGATGAGCCTATCTAAGAGGCTTGTGCAAGCTTCCTGATTGGAGGGACTGGTGGTGGGTAGAGCTGGGTGTTGCTCTGGTGGGCAGAGCTCAGTAAAAGTTTAATCCACTTGTCTGCTGATGGGTGGGGCTGAGTTCCCTCCCTGTTGGTTGTCTGGCCTGAGGTGACCAAGCACTAGAGGCTACAGGCTCTTTGGTGGGGCTAATGGCAGGCTCCGGGAGGGCTCACACCAAGGAGCACTTCTCAGAACTTCCTCTGCCAGTGTCCCAGTCCCCACAGTGAGCCAGAGCCACAACCGGCCTCTGCAGGAGGCCCCCCCAACACTAGCTGGTAGGTCTGGTTCAGTCTCCTATGGGGTCACTGCTCCTTCCCCCTGGGTCCTGATGTGCACACTACTTTGTGTGTGCCCTCCAAGAGTGGAGTCTCTGTTTCCCCCAGTCCTGTCAAAGTCCTGCAATCAAATCCCACTAGCCTTCAAAGTCTGATTCTCTGGGAATTCCTCCTCCTGTTGTTGGACCGCCAGGTTGGGAAGCCTGGTGTGGGGCTCAGAACCTTCACTCCAGTGGATGGACTTCTATGGTAGAATTGTTCTCCGGTTTGTGAGTCACCCATCCAGTGGTTATGGGATTTGATTTTATTCTGATTGAGTCCCTCCTACCGTCTCATTGCAGCTTCTCCTTTGTCTTTGGATGTGGGGTATCTTTGTTGGTGAGTTCCAGTGTCTTCCTGTCAATGACTGTTCGGCAGTTGTGATTCTGGTGCTCTCACAAGAGGGAGTGAGCGCACGCCCTTCTACTCCTCCATCTTGAACAAATCTCAATCTCCTCACCTTGGTGTTCTGAAAGGGACTGTCCTGATTCAGATCCCTTACTGTAGGCCATCTGATTCCTTCCCAAGATGCTCCTTGTCCTCTTCTTGCATGAGTTCAGTGGGAGGAGTCACATTATTGGGAAATGGTTGCGCACAGAGGAAAGGATTTGGGTTCTGGAGTCAGGCCGACTGAGTTTTAAATCCTCCGTTTATCTCTATTAGCCAGGTGGTCATTGACAAATTAGGCTCTGTGGACCTCAATGTCTCATTCTGTCAAGAAGAGCTGCTGTGAGGACACGTGACATCCCCCTGCCCTGTTTTTATTTTCCTCCTAGAATTTATTTGCGTGTTGTCTCTCTTCTCCACTAGCACTGTTCCCTTCCTAAGCTGGAGGAATCGTTTTGTGCACTGCTAAAACCCTACCAGTTAGAATAGGGCGCAGAACACAGAGGTGCACAGTAAATATCTGTGAATAAATGAACACTCTAGAGTTCTAGCCCATGGGAGTCAATCAGCACAAGTCAGCTCTTTCCTCCATGTTATGAAAAGCGGAGGCTGAGACAAAGATGACTTTCTAAACCACTATCTTTATCCCAATTTTTATGAAAATATTAGGACTATTTTGTCCTAAATATTAGGAATATTAAGGAATTATTTCCTAAAATATTAGGAATATTTTGTTTCTCTGTATGTTGTCCCTAGTTTCTGTCTTTCCTGCGGCGTGATATAAAATCTACAGTGTCACCACAAACCCTGTGAGCCAACTGCAATCAGGGCCTCAAACCAGTGCAAACATTTCACACATACTTGGGCAAAGAGCCAGCAATTCACTGAGTGTCAGCAACCGCCCACTGAATTTTCTCTTGAAGATTCACTTGTAGCCTACTCTAGCAGTAATAGGCATTCGTTTTAAGATGCTGAACACTTCCAACATAACTTGATTAGGTAAATGTACAGAGCCACCACCACTGGAAACCAAAATCACGTCTTACAACCCCATCATCTTCTCAGACTTCATATAAACAAAAGCCCACACAATTATCAATTTTAACTGAGTGGGAACTAGGTCTTGCTTATGTTAGCAGATCAAGGTCTACATCACCATTGCCATCTGCCTCGTGGGGACCTAGAGAGGCTATGATTTACACAGAGTTAGAAACTGAATAAGAAAAATGAACACTATTTGGAGTTTAGAGATTAGTAAACAAGCTGACAACATTGTCAGACCTAAAATTAAGAACACACACAAGTATATACTTTCACACTCATCACCACCATGAAACATATCAAGGAGAAAAAAACCCTAATTTGAAGACCTATTATTGAGATTCACAGCTTAGCTCAAGTCTCTATTTGTCAGAGCTTCTTAACATGTTTCTTTCTTTGAATAACAGACATGTTTAAGCAAACTGTCTGCCTAAGGCAATATTCAAACACAAAACTTTGCACATACAATTACAAAAATTCCAGAGAGCCTCTGATACTCATCCATAGACCTCATGTCAAGAATTCTTGCTTTAGACAAGAGCCAGGCATCCACATACATCCTGTACCAGCCTGGCACTTAGTGGGACTGAACAAATGATTCCTTGAATGAATGAGTAAGTAATCAAATGAATACCCAAATGAATGAATGCAAGGAGACTCAGTCAGAGAACACACAACTAAAGCAGACACTTGTATTCTGTGTGGGACTCTGAGTCTGAAAGCAGCAGCCAGTTAGTTGGTTTATTCACAAAAATTGCTTTGTGGAATTATACACTGCTCCTCCCCTTCTAAATGCAGACAGAGGGAGGAAAGGAAAAAGAGATAATGAAGGTTTGCAAATGAAGTGGGTACAACTGTGCAATCAATCAACATTTTCTGAAAAAGAATCTGCATCACTTGCCAAAAATCTGAACTGAATAACTGAACCAGCATTCTGATGAGAACGGACTTTGCCACTAGCCAGTCATTTTTATTTGCCTTCCAGCTGTCTTCCTTCTCTTTTCCAGGAAGCCACTGGTCTCTTCAGTTTAGCAGGTTCAGGCATGGGAATTTATTTTATCATGATCAAATGCATACTCCACGCTTATTCTTTTAATAAACCTTTACTGAGTGTTTGCTCTGTGCCTAGTAATATGCTAGTTGAATGGAATACAATCGTTCATCTAAATATTCACTGATGGCCTACTAAATACCAGGCACTCTTCTAGTGTGAGGTCATAGAAGAGTGAACAAAGCAGAAAAACATGCCTGCACAGAGCTGATACTCCAGTGGGGAAGTCAAAAACAACAACAGCAATAATAATGCACACACATCTAAACACGGTAAGCAGCCTGAAGAAAAATAAAGGGGGGTGGGGTAAGAAATGACAGGTATTTCTGTATAATACAGGAAAATCAGGGAGGACCTATCCAACAATCTATATGAGTAGAGATATGAATAAGGTGAAGGGGTAATGTGCTGTCCAGGTGAAGGAAAGAGAAAGTATATAGACCCTGAGATGCAAGAAGCTTATCAGGTTCAGGAAAGGGCAGGGAACCAGTATCCTCCAGGAACCTAGAGGTTGGGGAGAGGAAAATATAAAGTGTAGTAAAAGAATGGTTTACTTGGAGGGTCTCAGGAAAGGAAGCATCTAACTCCAGTGAAATTCAAAGAGGTAGAAGAGAAGAAGATGTTTGGGCTAGAAATGAGTAGAAATTTTCCAGGCAAACAAGCCAGGGTTTAGTGGTTGAGGTAGAGAGAAGAACACACAAAATGGCACAAGGCCAGCAGGACATGTGAGTCCCCTACACGTGTGGGGAAAGAAATTTCAGGAGACCTCTATAGGCAAAAAAAAGTCACAACTGGCCTCACGAGCACTGCAGAGGAGTTTGTAGTTTACACACAGAGATTGGGATCCATTTGAAGAGTCTGAGTAGGGGAAGGACTTGAGCACAAGTGTGTGTTGTGTCAGCAGGGTAGAGGGGCACAGAGTAGAACTGTGTGTTGGAGGAAAGATGACTACCTGGCTATTGCATAGTCTAGACAAGAAATGATAATGAGTTAATCCTAGTAAATAAGTTAGAAAGACTAGAGAGGAGTTCAGTTCTAAAGGTATTTCGGAGGTAGGATTGAGAGAGTTTTGTGACTGACTATTAAGGGAAAAAGAAGAGTCAAGCATGAATTCCAGTTGTTTAGGTTAGCAAACAGTATAGGTGCTTCAATCACTACCTATACTAGGACAATACTAGAACATGTGACCCTGAACTGGAGGTGTCTTTAGGCTAGGCCCATTGAGATGAGATATCCAGTAGACTTGAGGCTTTGGGTTGAGATTCGGCAAAGATGAAGACTTGGCTGCAAGTCGTACAGATGGGCATAGAAGCCAGGGGAGGGCGGGGGTCGGCCTGGGGAACATCTGCATTTACAGAAAGGAAGGGGAGCCAGCAAAGAACCTGAGAATGAACACGCAGAGGGGCAGCAGGTAGATAAAGAAGCAGTGGCTCTCCACAAAGAGGAAGAGCAGAACACTGGAAGGAGAGACTCATCAACTACATCAAATGTCAAGGGGAGAGCACTGAAGACCTTGGGTGGGGACACTGCTGTCAAGTGAGAAGTAATGAGAGGTGAAAACCACGAGTTATATAAATTCCTTTTCTAGAAATGTGGAAGTGAAAGGAAGGCGAATAAGGGAAGAAAGCTTGGCAAGGAAGAGAAGTTGGAAATGCCCAGGGTGAAGAGATGTTTTTTCTTAAGTGACTTAAGGATGTTTATACCCTGAGAGAAAGAAGCAAGCAACAGCCATGAGACACAGAAAGATGGAAAACCCTCAAAAGAAGGTACACAACTGTCCAGAGTTTAGGTAAAGCTGACCAATATGTAACATATATTTTAATTCAGTATTTTATTATAACCTGAATCTACAAAAATGATGCTCTGTGGTGTGGTGGCCCATCCAGCCAATGAAGACTTCAACTTTAGAACAAGTTCTCCTAGAAGATGATCAAACAACATAATGATCTACAATCCAAGTTCAGAAAAGTATTTCTACAGGGAAAGCTGCCTAAACACATCTAAAATCAAGCCATCATGTCCTCCTGAAATCTCCATCCTTTATCTTCTACTGTGAAGAGTCTTCATTCTGCTGGTCCTATAGGCTCGTTATTTCAGAGCAGTCTCACTCCTCCTCAGTTTTCTCCACTGTGTAAATGGGGAAATCATTCTTGCCTAACATCCAGGTCTCTACTGCTGGAGTGACTTTCCTGCCAACTACATGAAAAAGAAAACTCCATATAGATGGGTTTACAAACACGCTATAAAAAGTACAAGACCCCTTTTTTGTATGAAGCTATTTAAGGCTTTCCCCTCACCTCATGCTCCAATATTGTCCCTCACTTCATGGATCAGTGATAATGCTCTCTCCTGGTCCCGTGGGCCCCCAATCTCTCTGTCCTTGTATCTCCTGCCAAAACAAAAGCTTTGAAAATGTCACAAATAGAGGAGTTACCTGGAATTGCTTTTGGAGTCCCTGCAACTCTCGGATCACAAAAGCAATAAGTACATCTTCCTTGCAGCCAAGATCTGTCAAATACCCATAGGCAAGTATTACAAAAGATCATTAATATACTCAGATGTGAACTAAAGGAATATCAAGTAATTGGAGAAAACAAAAATGCCTTTTATTTGTTGGAACAAGCAATTGAAAAAGGAAAGAAGAACCTCATATTCCTCCTGCATTATTTAATGAATTTTGATTAAGCCAATGAAGAAAGAAGCCAAGAACTGCTATGTGTAGGACAGAACAAAAAGCCCAGTTTCCCAAGAAACAGGTCTTACAGAAGCAGTTGCCTCACCTTCAATAAGGTTGAATTTTCTATGTGGCAAGAGAGAAAGACAATTTTTTCTAGAATTTCAAAAATATCATTTAAACAAACTGCATCCTCAGGACTCAGAAGAAAATACTAAATGCTCTTTTTGGCTCCTTCAACTTGCTCCACTTAGCTTTTCTCTCTTTTGCTTCCTTCAAAGACAGTTCACCCAGGGCCTTTTGTAATCCCATCAGGACTTTGTGGGAACCTTTATTTTCTTGGGTCGATTTCACTTTTATTCATTTGCAGCACTGCTGCCACCTCCTTCTTTTTCTTCATAATTTAAACCACAGTTGAGAGTAAGAGTAATGAACTCTACATGGTGCCTTCAGAAGTTGATGACTTCACTTGTTTACAGAGAAATTCTTTCAGTTAGTAGCTCCACCGAGGTCTAGCTCTGTCCTTTGTAGTACTCAACGTTTTTCCATCTAAGTGTTTAGGAGTACTTTTAAAGATGGGGAGGCAGCTATAGTTCAGTATGAAGAGCATAATTCTTGGAGACAGAAAACTTGATTTCTATTCTCAGCTCTGTCACTTACCAGCTGGTGAACAAGACACTTGACATTCCAGTCTTGGTTTCCTCATCTATAGAGTGAGTCAATAACCCCTTGCCCAAAGAGTCGCAGCGAGGGCTAAATACAAATGTTTGTGACAATTTTCTAGCACATACCTAACAAGCAGTAAGGAATATATCAATTCGAATGCAATCTGGATTTTTAAGAATCCCTCTGCAGCAAAATAGAAATGGGCGCTGGAAAATGCTTCTGAAGAGGAGGATTAAAGAAAGTCACTAAGGTAACATTCTATACATAGGACTTTTCTGTTATATCCTAGGTGGTGTGTGACCTTGAGCCAGTTAGAAAAATCCCAGACAAATGTGGTTACCAGAAATATGAACATATATCACCACCCACTTCAGCAGGTTGCTTAAGGATTAAATGAGATAATGTATGCAAAGTGCCTACCACAGTATTTGACACATATGAGGTGTCCACTAAATGAACACCCTTCTCCTTCTTCAAAGATGTGTATTTTAGGTATCATGTGCAAATTAAGAAGACAAAACAAAAGCAAACCCCCCCACAGATTTTGTAAAGTCAATCAATATCGTGGCCTTGTTCACAAATAGGAGTAATAAAAATGGTTATTGGAGAGAAAATATTTTGGCATACATAAAAATCCTTAGGGCTGTATCTGAGCTTTGATTCTATATCGTGGGTTTCAGCATAACAATCTTTTCTGAGAATCAAGGGAGAAAGGCAGCGTGGTGTGGTTGCACTGGGTGTGTACATATGAATGCTCGTGTGCACGCACATGTATCAGCAGGTGTGTATGTGTCGATATTCATATTTTTAAATCTACACTTGCATTTTCAACTGCTAAAAACTATATACATGATACGTATTGGGAAGCTTGATTAAATTATGACTGCCTGATGCAGAGGTATATATAGTCAAGCGCTGCCCACTACAACAATGGTAGCAGCAGAAAGGTTATCTTCCATTTTTTTTGCCAGGAGGGATAAACAGTAGAAGAAACCCAAAAGACCCTCAGCATTCTGCCCCCTCTATTCTTCAGTCCTGATTGGTCATGTCACGTTTGTTGTCAGACCCATCTGGACAGCAGGTGTGGTGCTGCACGGCTGCGTGTATTTGACTACTGACCAGTGAATATTTCCAAAGGGCACAAGAGACTGTCGGCTGACCCTTGGTAATAACACGCGTCAATCTTCCCTGTTTACATATGTAAGAGCTCAAAATAAAAGAAAACCAATTCTGAATGTTTTAAAACTACATTTTGACCAGAGGCTTTTCACGACGCCTCCACATGTATCAGTCAAACATGAACTTGGCGAGCTTGTATAGAGTCTATTAAAGGGGGAATAAGGTTCATGAATTTCAAGCTTGGAGGGCTCTAATTACCTCATGCTCAAACTTTAACTACAAAACTCAGATAAATTGCTGCACTAAAACCATAGAAGATCCTACACCTGATTTGTGCCAGTGCATCTAAAGCTCAGTGATGCTGATCCCAGTGAGGTTTTTCAAATCAGTCCTAAGGGAATATGTTCTGGATCTGTCTCCAATGAGTATGTACGGATTACTTGGATGTTTTGGTAAAGGTACCTGGTAAATTAGTCAGTCTGAAATTTTATTAGCTACAAAGCATTACAGCAGTCAGTCACATATCCCAAGAATACTGGGGGAATTCAAGTCATTTTAAGCACCTATTAGCCAGGTACCAGGAATCTGTTTCAGGCCCTGGCTGGTAGTTGTAACATTAAACTAATTGGCTAATAGTTACAGCTGTCCTTTCAGTGTTTTTGTTCTCCGAGGTGTGATCCCTTCTTGAACCAATTTATGTACACCCAGAGGGGGGCCCTATATTTATTCTAGTTCAGTGTATGATTTGGATTCAAAAACAACATAAAAAAACAGAAAAGAAAAAGGTCTGTATACATAAACCATGGTGCAAAACAGCTAAAGTTGTGCTGACGTAATGACAGGCTGAAAGTTGGAATTTAGTGAATATGGGAAGCAGAGGAAAATGAGGAAAACAAACACCCCTTTCAAATATTCAAAACATTCATACTTTATGAAAGATGCACTGAGGAGAAGTGTGGATTTCCCTCTGCCTAGTATAACACCCTCCACGGCTATTTATCTAGTTACAAACTTTTATAGATGTGAAATATTTTAAGAAGTCCTTTAGAAATGGCCCGAGGTAATTTCAAACTTAACAGACCCTGTCCCACCAGAGCTCATTACAGTGAATTTTATAACAAAGTACCCTGTACTTAATTTTCAGAGCCTAGCCAAGCGTACTAGAAATGCAGCTGCATTAAGGGCAATTAATGGTACAATAAAAGCAGTGGAGGGCTGTTTAACACCCAAGAACCAGCAGTAAACACTGGCTCCATGCTCTCCAGCAGTCAGTGATGTGTCAAAGCACCTGGAGTGTGAGACTTCTGTATCAAGGGGGAACGTCTCTCTCCTGCTGGAGAAAAGTCTTCTGTCCTTCAACAATTCTACCCAGAGATTGTATAAAAGGGTATAAAGTGATTCCCTCCGGTTATGCCACAAGCATCCCCACTCCCTTTGAGCAGGAGGCCAACACAGTAAGCCCCTATTCCCATCTGAGAGGGAAAAGGACAAATTCGATTTCACCAAAAATGAGTCTAACAGCAAGTGACTCATAATACACAAAATGATTCGTGCATAACTAAGTTTACTCTCAGATGCCAGAAAAAAGAAAGAAGTGTCTAATCAGAATACTATGTTTATTCTTTCCAAACAAACTCAAAACACAGAAAGATGGGGGATGGGCAGAAGCAATTATAATGATGTTTGCAAACCTCTTTAATGATGAAAAGTTATCGCTTAGAATTTGATTACGAGAGACGTCCAGAAATAAGCAAAAACCTCACAGGGTGATACAATCATGATTGTTAGAACATTTGTCGATTAGTTAATTTATTAAATACAGTATGTAGTCCACAAGGTCTAGGAAGATGATTATATATACACCCACCTTCTATAAGTAATTAAAGCAATTCTATAATGAAAAGTATTTGATTATAACTGTCTCTTATAGCCCAGTCTGCGTGAAGGGTCCTATCCCTCTATTTCCATGCCTGGATAAAACTGGTTGTTTAACAATATAAACAGGCTAGGAAGTACATTAAACTTGTATTTTTAACTAAAAAAATTCCGACCAACAATTAAAGTTCAAAGAAATCTTCCAAATCATACTATTAAAGACACAGTTAGCTTAAAAGAAGAAAAGCCATAGACAATCCCCAAATTTCGTTATTACCAAGAATATGCTTCTAATCTCCTTCTCTCTAACATGCTTGCTCTCAAGGTTGAAAAGAGAATTCAAGTAAACAAAGCACAGAGTATGTCCTACATACTTAGGTGTCGATTTCCACTCCTCTCTCCCTCCACAGTGGAAGAAGCTTTGAGAAACGGACTTAGCTGGAGGACAGGCTCCTCCTGACCAGCTTTGCAGCACTTCTGCTTATATTATTCTCTTGGCTCAGATCACCTATCACCCTTAAGTAAGTCCATACAAACCCTGTCATTCCAGCCTCACCAAAAGCCTCCCCTCAACTAACAGTTGGAAGGCATCTTGCTCTGTTCTGAGCGTCTACAATATATTCCACACTGCTCTTCTAGCTTTGACTTTATACCTTATTTATAGTTTTCTTGTGTGTGTGCCCACATTTTGTGATGGGACTGTTCTTATTTATGACTCACAGTGCTAATAAATATTTCTAGTGGTCTTCCTAAAAACATTAAAGAAATGTTTTAAGCTGTTTTTTTCCTTTAGTTTTTGGTACAGTGTCTGAAATAATACAAATAACTCTGGTTAGAAATTTATCTGATATAACAGACAGGTTTGTTTAGAAAGTAAATCTTCTGAGTAGGTAAAAAGACTATTAATAATTCACACAGCAGCATGGCATTGATGCTGCCAGTTTGATTTTCCCTTAATCCCTAGAGGAACTGAGCTGTACTAGGAGAACTAGAATTTTGATAGTGGGGGGAAAAAAAACCATAATTTTTGAACGTGGAACTCTTTCAGGGTAAGGAGGTTACCTTATCTACCTTTTCCCAAAATGGTAGACTTAGTGTAGTGGGTGTAGGATAGATAACCTTAGGACAACTGGGTACTTGTGGGCCTGAGGAACCCTTACCAGCAGGTGAAGGAAACATCAGCAGTGTTGATAGAAAGGAATTCCAAACAGACTTGACTTATTTCAAAATGTTGCCCAGCACCATGCTAGGGCCCAGGTGAGGTTCCCTCTGCCTCAAGATCCTGCCACAAGGAAACCTGCTCCCAGGACCTATAACGTATGGCAGCGTGGTCACTTTTGTCACTGGGTTCTATTATGGGTGTACAGGCTCTGTGAAGTCAGCTAGGAATCCAACCTCTATTTACACTATTTTTTTTTCCCAGGAAGGACTATACTGGCTTTATAAACTGAAAACTGAAAATTCATGTTTATAAATCTTGCTAATAGATCCTAATTTCCTTGAGGGCAAAGATCACAGCTGAAATGCTCCTAACCCTGAATCAACATTTCTATGTACCCCAAAGTCTTTCCATAAATACGTGATGATGATCATGATTCATTTCCAGCAACTGAGAGTGGCTAGTGACGAATGAAATGAGATTCCAAGAAACAGTATCATTCAAGATATTTTTATTTAAGTACTTAGCTGAGATGAGAAAAATAAGGGAGGGAAATGTGTGGTCTCAGCAGAGGTCAGCTTGTCTCTGGAAAGTGCACATTCATCCCTGGGCTGGTTACACCAGCTCATATGCTCCAGGCAGAGTAATAAAAGCTTACTTCTATATCCCTCCACCTGGCTACCCCAGGTTTTGTGAACACAAGAGAAAGAAGTTAACTTCTAGAATATCAATCTACTTCCTTTCATGAGCTATAAATGCACTCTAAAGTAAAAGATACATATAAGGATCTCTTGACCTAGTATACCTTTTAGCTTTAAGTGGAATTGACTTTATTTTCCTGTCAACTACAATTTTCACTAAAGACTCCTGACTTCTTTATGGCATAATAAAGTTTTGTCTAGGATTACAATAAAAAGCTTTCATAATACTCATGACCTGAACATTCTGGATTAATTTTTAAATTGCATCTGAAAATCAGTACAAATGGCGATTCAATGTTTATGCCCTTGAAACCAGATTCATCTCCTTGCCTCTCTCAGTTGGTCCCTATCTTTTAGGGCAAGTTTCATTATGTAAAAGCTGAGTTTAGAAGAGAGCTTTGCATAGGCTCAGTAAAGTTTACATTTATTTCAGTTTGATATATTTTCTTCTAGAGCAAATTACTTATTACTTGTGCTCCCTTTGGGAAAATGTAAAAATTCTGGAACATATTCCTTTGCTACATCCCTTCCCATTAACATTTCCCTTAGCTACCTGGCCAAGTGAGGAGGAAAGGAGAGAAGGAGGCACACCAGAGCTTGCATGTGATCTCTCTCCACTCCCTTCCCTACTGACCGTTGCCCTTTCTACTCTCGGCACCCTCCCTTTCCACTTCCCTATCCAGGAGGAGTGGGAGGTAGGGCAACATTTGACGCTGCAGTGTCACACACCAATACCATTAAACCTGTGAGGTTTAAAAACAGGTTCAGGGGCTTCCCTGGTGGCGCAGTGGTTGCGCGTCCGCCTGCCGATGCAGGGGAACCGGGTTCGCGCCCCGGTCTGGGAGGATCCCACATGCCGCGGAGCGGCTGGGCTGGGCCCCGTGAGCCATGGCCGCTGAGCCTGCGCGTCCGGAGCCTGTGCTCCGCAACGGGAGAGGCCACAGCAAAGGGAGGCCCGCATACCACAAAAAAAAAATAAAAAAAATAAAAAATAAAAACAGGTTCATAATGACATTAACTGTGCAATAGGCTGGTCTTACAGCAGGTCCAGGGAAGTAAAGGGGAGATGCTTATTGACTTATGAGAAGCATTTGATGAAACTATGTGCAACTAAATCCTTTTAATTACATGAGGAGATATAAACTGACAAATGAAATTGCTCTGTTATTTGATTCAAATGTTAAGTTTCACTCTGGCATATAGCATTTTATTGTAAGAGTAAGTAACATGAGTTCAAAATGTCATTCCCGTATGTCTGAGGTTCAGTTACTCAGTAAGTATGTATTGATCATCCACTATACTCCAGGGACTCAGATGGCACTAAGGAAATGACTAGGAACAAGAAGAGACATTGCCCCTGCCTTCATAGGGATTACAGTCTTCTGGACTGGTGTTGCAGCAAACGTAACCCAACCAAAAGCAAAGCATTGGTTATACCACAGCTGTTACATATATTCTCAAAATGTCAGAATATGGATGTCGCTGTTGAAAGAGCAATCTGCCTAGCGGTAAAGTAAACTGGCTGCAAATAGAGTATATTCTATAAGGTTATAGAATAATTTCTACAAATGGAACTTGATAAATCTAAAATGAAGAGACATTCCACATTCACTACTGAGAATAGAGAATTACAGTGCCATTGTGCACAGACTCTATATTTGTCATTTTTAAATTCAACAATGTCCAATCCCTGCTTAAGTAAACATACATGTTGCCTATCCGAAAGGAACCAAGTTTGTTGCTCTATTCCCTCTTCTTTGCAAAGAAAAGCCTGATTTCCTTGGACAGGTAGTGTACCCATTTCCAGGAAATGAATAATAATGGGCTTTAAGCCAATTCTCCCATATCTTTGATCCCATATCTGTGATCACCCTAAGTTTAGGACTGTGATCCAGTTCTGCCCAATAAGACATAAAGGAAACTCCCCTGGAAGCTTCTGGGAAATATTTCACGCTTCTTCACATTACCTGAAAAGCTGCTGTGTAAGGACCAATGCTTGGAGCTGCAACAACCTTTCTTTTCACCATGACTTGACAAGTTTTGAATGGAAAAGGCAATGCACTGAGGATGGCAGAGCAGAAAAACAGAATCTGAGTCCTGTCTGACCATGCGGAACCACTGTAGTTCCTTGGGCTACTTACCCACAGACTTCTCTTACGGTACTATAATTAAATCATGTTATTGTTTAACCCGTCATAGGTTGCATACTCTATTATTTGCAGCCAAACATATTTTAACTGATATATCTGGCAAATTTTGTTTTTAAACCACAGTCAATATCAAGGTGTCCCCTCAGTGTTGGGACTTCCAAATTTTTCACTGAATGTTCCAAGCTTGAGACAACCCTTGTCATGAATGCCTATATTAATTAATTTAAGTCTAACATGGAGGAATACATGTGTGTGGGGGGCAGGGGAAAGGGGGTAATAGTGACGTGTACAGAGAAAGCATATGGGGAAATAGACTAAACTGAAAGGAATGGGATCTAGAAGTGGTGGTACTTAAATGTTAACTACATTTCTGGAAATAGAAATAAGAATCTCTACGATTCAACCAGATTAGGGAAAAGAGTTGCTGTGTAAGACTGGGGACGATGAGAAGAAAAGAAAGCAGGAGAAGTGCTCACAAAATAAACCCTAACTCATTTCTAAAGTTTCAAATAAGCCCTAGTTTGACAAAAACCTAAAGTTGCTAAATTGCCCCACGTCACACATCCTAGGAATGTGTGGATTCAATTACTGAGCAAGAGAGACTACCAGCAGCAAAGATGCTCTTCTTGGAATTTCAATGCAAAGCAAATGTACAGATGTTGGGATAATAGCCAAACTGTTTGAAATGGAATGAAAGATAAAGGTCCAGAGAGAAGATAAGAGAAGATAAAGAATTAAATATGCAATAAAAGAGACCATTACATGCATGGCATCAAGCTTGGACAGCCAACACCTTGTGACACTCAGATGCTAGTATTGGTGACATGTACGGGCTGAAAAAAAAATGGGCAAGGGTACAGAATCAAACAAATACTACATTAAAATCGCTTATCTCTGGGAGCAGGCTGTAAAAATCATATCATTCTCATTGCAAAATAATTCATTAAACTGCACCCCAGCAGGATGTAAAGAACAACACACAGCATACAAAGATATTGAGCAGCAGGGGGCAATAAACTTTATAAAAACTATTAAAGCATGCAACAAAGCAAGATAATACATGGAGGAAACAATGGAAATGTCAGACCAATTTATAAAATAACCATGTTAATACATAAGTGCAAACACTTCAGGAAAAACACACATGCTTATCACATTAAAATGCACGCTCTGCAAAACCACCCTTGAGACGTCAAAGCTGACCTGCCGCAGGGATGCAAAATAAAAGCCAGTGGTTGCCACATGGAAAGGCTGGTCCAGAGAGCTTCACACCAGCTAACCTACTGAAATGTCATAATTGCTTGCAGGTATCTGAGTCACTGCTCCAGTTACAGACACAAAGGTTAACTGAAAACAGGGCCACACACATTCCACGACCAGTGATATATGAGGACACCTGTAGCTCTAAACTGGTAGGCTTGAGTGGCCTCACCTTTAACCCAGTTTCCCCCCATGTTCCTGGATGGTTCAGTAAGTAATCCTACTTGGACAACTGTTCCTGGGTACTGTATAGCTTAGGATCACCTCAAAGCACAGAAGGTGTCCATAAGCTCTGTTTCCAAACTGTTTTCCTCCTCTGCTTCTCCCTGAGGATATGAACGTCCCTCCCTTAAAAATGTCTTTGGGATTCCTTAGACTCATTATCCTTGTAAGGCCACTTGAAAGACACTGCAGATCTCTGTGTAACACTTTAGTAATTATTTAGTGACCAGATTTCCTCCTGCCACCTTCATTGGGTGAGGAGGTGGGGGGCTAGTGGGGGGATTAGGCATTAGACCAGGGAAGAAAAGAGAAAGGAAAATCTTGTCTCCCAGGGCATCACGGTGAGCCAAGGATTGGTGACAAGATGCTAATAAACCAGAGGAGATGACTGAAATAAAAATGAAACCCTGAAGATAAACTGTGCTTAAGAGGACTTCAGTCTACTTACAGTGATCCTGAAGTAGCCAAGACAAAACTAATGACAAACAACGTCTTCAAATGAACCCTCCTCATCTGTCCAAACTTATGTCCTAGCCCTTCAAAGCCCTAACTGTGCTATACGGAATCTTCCTCACACCAACAAAATGTAGGGTGATTGAAGCAGAACCCAAGATAAGAAACTTACAGAAACCAAATGTAGCCATTAACACCTGCCAACCGGACAAGCGTAGAATACAGGCATATACCATTTCCTTCATCAAACATGTATCCACCCAATAAGATGGTGATGAAGCAGCCATTTTCACTAATAGTCAAGGTTCCCCACCCCCAACCCAGTTCCCTGTCCCCATCTCTGTCTCTCCCTCCCGTTCCCTCTCTTTCTTCAATTTACAGGGGTACTAGCCCATAGCACGTGCAAATGCCCTACCTGTGTTTCCTTTAAAATGTTTCCATAAAATCATGTCCAGGATCTTAAGCCTTCTGCTTCGGCACCTCTCAGATTACAGTACAAAAAACAAATCATTTTTAGCCAAATTCTGCTTTAAGATTCCTGCTGAGTTGAGACTTTAGATTTTAGGCTGGAATGAATTTTTATGGTCAAGTTATAAACACCTGAGACTCAGCAGGTGCCACTAAAATGTATAGTTTTGAGATTACATGTGGCTTCCCTAATTTCAAAAGTTGATCTAGTTGAAGAGACTTTGTCTTTAAAACTGTCAAGCTATAAAAGCCATTACATTTCCTTTCACTAGCTTATAAAGATTAATTGGAAGTAACACACGCTTGTAATTTATAGGTCAATGAAAATTTTGCCTGTTTTAGTAGAGTTTGGCAAAGGAAAACTACACATCCTCAGCTGAAAACTGAGATCAAAGCTACCAATAAATAAAATATCTTGGAAGATCTGTGTATTTGTTTGTTTATTTTAAGATCAGAGGTGACAGTGTTGTGGCTCTCTCACTAGAAGTAACATTTTTACTTAAGATCCCAAGAATAAAACAATCTCTTCTCTGCTCTAATCATTTCTAGATTCCTTTCACAAGCCCCTTGAGCTAACAGTTTCAACATTATTCAGATAAATGATGTAAGAAATCATACCTAGCAAAACTGTATCTGTGGAGTTAACCCATTAGTATTGCCAAAGCAGAATTTCACAGGAATGATCAGGCAAGTTTTGGGTCTTAGGATTAAAAGTTTAGAGAACCCTAAGAAAACTGTCCTGTTTCTTTCACTAAAACAATGTACTTAGGTACTTTAGTGTTTTACCTTCTAACCTATAAATAACACTCAGGCTGTAGGGAGCAATCTTAACAACTGGTAAGTTAACAAAACATCAAATGTTTAACTTCACAAAATGAAACAAAAACTAGTGCCACCTAAGAAGAGAGAAGTTAAAAAAAAATCTTATACATAAACCAACACCAAAACACTATTCTGATATAAACTCTTCATACTGTGTGACCAGCAACAAATAAAATAACGACAGCCAGCCCTCCGTATCTGTGATGTGGAACCTGCTGATACAGAGAGTCAACTGTTCTAGGACATTTTATATAAGGAACTTGAGCATCCATAGATTTTAGTATCCATGGGGGTCCTGAAACCAATACCCTGCAGATACTGAGGGATGACTGTATATGCTTTCTCATTTAGGAGATGGAGACCACCGGTCTTACTAATAAAATAGATTAACTAAAATTGAAAGAAAACCCACCCAAAACCACCCCCCCACAAAAAAACTGTCCAACCATTGGACGGAAAAGAAATAGTTAAGCTTTTTGTCTCTGGCTCACAAGGTAATATGACTTCAAATTCTGCATCCTGATATCCTGGACCATCATCTTATATCCTTACTTAATTTGGATATCCCAAGGTATTATATTCATATTTTATCATTTTACCTGTCATATGTTAACTTTAAATTTGGAAGTACACACACATACATACATTAGAATTTCTTCTTTTTTTTTTTAGAATTTCTTAAAACAAGGATTCAGGGATAAATTTATAAAAAGAATTGAAATGTTGGTTTGATGGGAATTCTACCTATTAGAAAATGCTACACACAAATACCACTTGATTTTTTTTCCCTCCAAATTAGACAAAAAGTTTCCTGATTATTTATTTATGTCGTTAGGACTAAAATCAGCCTGTCTCCAAATTTTGCAGCCATCCATGCTTTTTCTAATAAGAACTAATTTTACAAGGTCCTTTCTGGCCAAGAAACTTTCAACCACTATAAACTAGTCAGACACAATACAAGATGATTAGACCAGAGTATATAGACTATGTAGCATAAACTGCCAGTTAAACATTATAGCATGCTTCATTTTAATCATGTAGCTTTCATCTTTTTTGAACACCCTTTTAGCATCTCTTGAAAAAAAAGAGGCTTTGAAAAAGCTGAGCTACTGCTAAACATTGTAAGCTGATGCTGCTATACTGTGCTTTGCCCCGCTGCCTCCCCACCCCCATGAAAATGAAAAAGATCATCCTCAACACTTTAAGGTCTAATAATTGTGGTCTTAAATGAGAGAGCACACTATCTTCAGTTGAAAGGTCAATTTGAATCGGGGTTGAAATGCAGTCATGTACCATATTCAAATTTATCATTATTACGATAATGTATTTAGTATAATAATAATAAATAAACAGTAGGCTAGCAGAAAACTCTATGGCATGTGTTATCACACATTTCATTACAGGGTTAGTTTATGTTAGGCCAAACACAACACAATTAAAACAAAAGTCTATAGTACTAATGCCAAACACACAAAAAAGCAAAATAACTTCAGTGACTTCCCCAAAGGTGCGTGCAATAATATAGTTTACATTATATCTTAATGGAAATGAGAAGATGTATGAGCTTCAGACTATGCAATTTCTCAGAAAGCCTAATGTTAATTCCTAACTTTTGCCTATTTGATGGCCATGCTGCTTGATAAAAATATCTGTTTTAACACAGGTGTCTTTTGTGATTGGATGGTGAGTTGGCACCTTTTCAATTCCCTAATATGCAAATAGAAAACAAATCTGAACTTTTAAAAATCATTTAAAGTAAGGTAAATTTTATTTTTCTTGCTTAAGATGCATAAAGTAGTATGTCCTCATAACCATAAAATATTAAAGCACAGAATAGTATTTAAGCTTGTAACATAACACTCAATCATCGTACTACACAGATGAAAGAAAACCAGAAGTTCAGAGAAGGTAAGTGATTTGCCAAAAATCAAACAGCTAGCTAGCAACTAGATTCCAGGTCTTCTGACTTTCAGGCCAATGTGCCTTCCATTTCTTCCTTGGGAAAAAAGAAAAGAAAACGATTTGAAAGTAAAACATGCAATATTTGAGTATAAGTTGTGATAGTATGTAAAAAACAGGCTTAAAAGATTTAGTAACAGCTAGACAAAAGACAATAACAATCTCCATGGATTGGGAATCACTGGATCTTGGCAAAGACTTAAAAGGATCTCTCCACCATCCCCCTAAGCCATGCATATTTAATTGTTTATACAAAAAAACCCCAGATTTATCGTAATTCTTAGGTAAAAAGAAGAAGGGGGCTTCCCTGGTGGCGCAGTGGTTGAGAGTCCACCTGCCGATGCAGGGGACACGGGTTCGTGCCCCGGTCCGGGAAGATCCCACATGCCACGGAGCGGCTGGGCCCGTGAGCCATGGCCGCTGAGCCTGCGCGTCCGGAGCCTGTGCTCCGCAGCGGGAGAGGCCACAACAGTGAGAGGCCCGCGTACAGCCAAAACAAAACAAAACAAAACAAAACATAAAAAAACTGAACATGCTTTTACCATAAAACTCAGAAATTCCACTACTGTGTGTCTGTCTGTCTATTTGCAAGAAATGAGAACATATTTCCACACACAGACTTGTATGTTAATGTTCATAGCAGCATTATTCAAAATAGTCAAAAATCAGAAACAATCCAAATATCTATC
This sequence comes from Physeter macrocephalus, assembly GCF_002837175.3. Classification (NCBI taxonomy): domain Eukaryota; kingdom Metazoa; phylum Chordata; class Mammalia; order Artiodactyla; family Physeteridae; genus Physeter; species Physeter macrocephalus. The sequence goes on along the minus strand of NC_041224.1, from coordinate 116,681,697 downwards.
AACTGGTAAATAAGTAATACATGGTATACCCATGCAATAAACTAATACTGAGAAATAAAAAAGAAATAACTATAGACACATACAGCTTGAAATAGACTCAAGAACATTATGATAAGAAAAAGAAGCCCAGAACAAAAGACTACATATTTTATGATTATCCGTATACGCAATCACTAGAAGAGGCAGAACTAGAGAGAAAGAGAAGGTAGACTCTGGGTGTTTGCCTGAGTGGGGGTGGGAACAGGGATTAGAGGGCATGAGGCAACTGTTTATGATGACGGAGGTCTTTTAAAACTGGATTGTGCACAGCAGAGGAAACCTTAAACAAGACGAAAAGACAACCCTCAGAATGGGAGAAAATATTTGCAAATGAAACAACTGACAAAGGATGAATCTCCAAACTATACAAGCAGCTCATGCAGCTCAACATCAAAAAAAACAACAACCCAATCCAAAAAGGGGCAGAAGACCTAAACAGACATTTCTCCAAAGAAGACATACAGATTGCCAACAAACACATGAAAGGATGCTCAACATCATTAATCATTAGAGAAATGCAAATCAAAACCACAATGAGGTATCACACCTCACAGCAGTCAGAATGGCCATCATTTAAAAATCTACAAACAATAAATGCTGGAGAGGGTGTGGAGAAAAGGGAACCCTCCTGCACTGTTGGTGGGAATGTAAATTGATACAGCCACTATGGAGAATAGTATGCAGGTTCCTTAAAAAACTAAAAATAGAACTACCATACGACCCAGCAATCCCACTACTGGGCATATACCCTGAGAAAACCATAATTCAAAATGATATATGTACCACAATGTTCATTGCAGCTCTATTTACAATAGCCAGGACATGGAAGCAACCTAAGTGTCCATCGACAGATGAATGGATAAAGAAGATGTGGCACATATATACAATGGAATATTACTCAGCCATGAAAAGAAATGAAATTGGGTTATTTGTAGTGAGGTGGATGGACCTACAGTCTGTCATACAGAGTGAAGTAAGTCAGAAAGAGAAAAACAAATACCGTATGCTAACGCATATATATGGAATCTAAAAAAAACGGTACTGATCAACCTAGTGGCAGGAATAAAGAGGCAGATGTAGAGAATAGGGAGGCTCAAGAGGGAGAGGATATGGGGATATATGTATAGGTATAGCTGATTCACTTTGTTGTACAGCAGAAACTAACACAACATTGTAAAGCAATTATACTCCACTAAAGATGTAAAAAAACTGGATTGTTGTGACGGTTACGTAATTTGAAATTTACTAAAACCCATCCGACTGTACACTTACAGAGGGTGGATGTTATGGTGTGTAAAATATAACTCAATAAGGCTCTTACAAATGAAAAGGCTTTTTCATATCAAAACACCATTAAAAATAGGAGTGAAAGTGGGATATCTGTAATATAATAAGACAAAATGAACCTGCCATACCTACTTTCCAAATTTCTAAATATTCAGATGTCAAACATTGACTCAATGACAATCCAACTTTTCAACCCTTTCTTATTCATATTCAACATTAAGAATTTATCTTAGAATCCACCTGGTTATGAAATTTCTCTCCCATTTACATTATACTTCTGATTCAAAATTTTCCAGGAGAGAATTCTGACACATGTCCTACTAAAAGAGGAAGGTAGTAGCAAAGCCAAATTAGGCCACGTCTCTTTCAAAACTCCTTTACCCATAACTTTTCTGATTTGTTTTCATTTGCTTCAATAAAATGGACTTGAAGTCATGCCAGTGTTCATAAGTTGGTCTTCATTATAAGTGATGAAGATTTAAAGTTTTATGTCACTTCTAGAATAGTATGGGTTTTTAGAATCCTGACAAATTTTCTTCCTTTTAGGCAAATGAAAATTCTTTGACCTCCTAACAAAAGGAAACAATCAAATCAAAACTGTTGCCAAGAAACTAACCCAAAACATTACTCAAGAAGCAAATCAAATGAGAAAATAAGAGCAATAAATTACAGTGGCAGCTGTTGGGAATATTTCCTATTAAAGTTACTTTTAATGAGTATGTTAATATATATTTTCCAATCAACCTCTTAACTATTTGGAGGCTTTACTTAGTAATGAAATAAAACTGAATCCATCCAAATGAATATACTATCTCAAGGATGCTTTCATGCTAAATGCAATGGACTCTCCAGAAAAAAAGTCTGTGTTTGACTCTCAACTCTATCACTTTAACTTGTTGAGAAACCTTGAGATAAGTCACAATACTGCTCGTAGCCCCAGTTTCCATATTTGCAAAGTAAAATTAATAATAAATACTTGACCAACCTACTTCATAAATTTTACATGAAGACTAACTAAAACAATATAGGTAAAAGTGTTTTATAAACTCAAGTAGTATACAAAAGTCAGCTATTTAGAAAGAGCAAAAGAAAAAGATGTTGAACTTAAACATCCATTTGCTAATTCCAGGGCAAGGGCACCATTTCCTTCACTGAGGTGTATATGTTAGTCACATGAATAAAATAAGTTTATCTCAAGGGCTCAAAGCACATCATATGTATCATTTCATATATCTTCATCATATCCCCGTGTGAAAACTACTATTCCTACTTAAATCGTGAAGCCAGTTGAAAGGAAAGCTAAATGACCAGTCTCAGTGTCACAGAAGCAACCAATGCTCCATTTCACCTTCAGGCAGAACTATAGATGCTCTGGGTATTGTGTGCATACTGAGAGGTCCAAGGTGACAGCCCGAACTTGTATTTCATGTTTTTTTTGGTACTATTTGCTTAGTAATTACATGAGATATCATTCTTCTTCTTTCCTTTGTTAACTTTACAGATAGAGAACTTGTCAAAACAGTAGGGAAGGCAACGAAATGCCAATAAATATACTGCCATCAACTTGGAGGTCATTATCAAGGAGAGGTTTTTTTGTTTCTGAGAAAGAAGCTGCATAGTTGAGTAGGCAGTTAGAGTGAACCCATGTTTGTTTGGCACCTGGGTCCTAGTGAAACAATTCGACTGACTTGTAAACAGGCACGATGCCATCCAGCCATATGGGTGCACACAGATGCTGCCAAGTGACCATGTAGGAGAATCAGAAGCGTTTGTTGAGGGCAGCAGTCCCAGTGTGGGACATCCAAACAGCTGTCTACCCCGAGATTCACACGCCTGTGTTAAGGGGACGTGACATGGTTAATCTAGGTTGGATTAATTTTAAAACATAAAAATCAGCTTCCTTGGCCCCCAAATGGTCAGTTGGGTACACGGGTGAATCTTCTAACAGTATCCTCTCCTCTCTATGTTTGCCTTTCTTCCCCTAAAAATCATGATGTATTTCTATTTAATGGCTTTCCAAGGTGTCTAACTGCATTCCATGATACTGATCAAATATTTGAAAAGAAAAATAGTCTTCATAAATCCCAGTAACCTACATTCTTAATCTGAATTTTTGAGAAATATGGCCATATTTATCTTTGTAAAGATAAGTATCATTTTGGTGAAAGGCGGGTAAACTTATTTTAGTCAAGAGGTCAAGCCAAGCAGCTAAAACACACTCAGGAATTTAGAGAAATAAATAAAATCAGTTTGGGAAGTTTATACCTATAATAATTTTATGTGAGTTTAAAGTTTGGAGTGTCCAGAAGCTTTAATTACTTAAAATTGGGGGGAAGGCTTGCTCCTTGAAAGTTTTACGTAGAACCATCAAAGATCTCATTTACATACTCAGTGCACAAAGCATGGGCTAAAATATTTTCAGGAACAAGAGCTGCAAAGGAAATTAGAGAAGTGATAGGATTTTCTCTAGGTCTCTAAAAGCATCTTTGGGGAAGAGCATTCTTTTGGGGGTAGCATTAGCATAGGGCACAGAACTAGACAGAAATACACTTTGCGGCCGGGTAACTGTATATGGTGCACATGCACATACATGTAGCTAAGAGAGTTTATTCCAGAGTGTGTCTCTGAGCCTTAGGTAAGGATATTTTACTCATCCAACATGCAAATGAGATTAAGAAACCTGAAAAATGCCTCTGAAGAGTCAAGAATTATCACAGAGTCCAGGTACTTTATTCACAGAGGATCCCTCTTGTCCTCTATCAGATTCTGTTCATGCTCGGTTTATATATAATGCCAACAAACCTGGGTGTCCAAGCTAAAAGCATATCTGAAGCAGCAAATGAAAAGGAAGACCTAGAAATGCTAACAGCAGAGAAGAGTTATAGCTGACAGTAAGGGAGAAACAGAAAAAGGGGGAGAGATAAAGAGCAGGGAAAAAAATCCTCAAAATGCATTATAATACAGGCCAATTTGGTAAACAGTTAAAGCAGGTCTCATAGTCCAAAAGTCCCTGAGGACATCACACCATATTATTTTCAAGGTAATGAAATGCATACATAATGATGCTCCTAAGTCATAAAGAAAAGGCTCAATTATCTTCCACACAAAAAATTCTTTCCACAATGACTTAAATAAAAAAGAAAAAGTTTAGTGATTAAAGAATAGGCCCCCTTTCATCCAAAATAATTTCCTTTAAGTTCCAGATAGTTGAAGTTTTCTTGCACATGTGCTATATTCATATGCATAAATTATGAACAACTTTATAGCCCTAAAAGTGTCTGGATACTGATGAGATCTTACCTTGATAAGATGATTCCTGATTTACAAGCTTGAATTTCAAGAGTTACGGTGCCGCATATAAAACATTATTATAAATTTCAACTTACTGCTACCCTTAGCACTATACCAGTCTGAGGAATGTTTTATCTCTTTCACACTAAATCATCGAAATGTAAATAGTTTAAATTTTGGCAACTTTTGTTTCCTCTCCTCTACCTCAAGCTTTAAAATGTATGCCTTCACTAGAATGCTTTCCTCCTTCACACCAGCAAATAATTAATTATTCTTCATAAATAAGTAAAATATCTCTTTACATGCAGGTCATTGCTCAATAGAAATTATAAATTGCAAGCTCCTCTGTTTGTCCTCACAAACAAATAAATCCAGGAAAAACAGACTCTTTGAATAACCTTTTCCACAAAATTCTACTCCCTGACCCTCCAAACTGAATGTTAAGTGACTATCAATTTATTTGTCTGCTTCTGAGAAGGCCTGTGGAATATGAGATGTCTAAGAACTATAAAAGTACCTCTGTGAAGACAGAAAAGGGGATTTTAGTCTTATTTTACACTTTGAGATATTTAATATACAGTGAATGGAATTATCCTTCCAAGTAATTAAATCACAAATTGAAGGAATTATGAACCTAAACAGAGTGTACTGAACTATAATTAGATCATTAAAAGAGCCACCGCTGAGTGCACATTATAAGCTACCATTACACCTGCTGCTGAGATCATCTCATTTAATCCGCACAACAGCTCTGAAGAGTGACTCACCCAGGATCACCCAGGAAGTACATGAAAATGAATGTGGAGATCATTAATTCAGAGAACACAAGTGTTTTTTGAGAACCAACAAATTTAAAGGTGTGGGTACACAACATTGTAAATCAACTCTACTCCAATATAAAATAAAAATTAAAAAAATAAAGGTGTGGGAGTAAAGTTAGTATAATCAGGCAGTGTGGTTTTTATCCAGCCACCTAAACATTAATATTGCCTAATATGTGCCAGAGCATTTACAAGGAATGATAGAAGATTGTTCACTGTCATCTAACAGTAACATATGCTAATGTAAAGCTTAATGTGTTCCAAGCATCCTTTCAAGTGTTTCACACACACGCACACACATGCGCGCACACACCCCCGCCACTATCTCATATTAATGTTTAAGATAAGCTTAGGAAAAAGGCCTACTAATAGGATTCTCTGTTAAGAACTATCCAGGGGTTTCCCATCACACTGTGAATAGAACCCAACTCTCACGGAGTCCTAGAAGGCCCACATGCCTGTTCCCCAGCCTGCCTAGCCAACCTCATCTGGGTCTGTCCTCCCACACTGTACACCCAAGCTCCACTGGGTTTCTTTTTTAAAAAAAGTCTGCTCCTGGAAGAGACCAAGTTAGTTCCCACCCAAGAAATTTTGTGTTTGTTGCTTCCACTGGACTGCTTTGTCTCTAGACATGCTGTGGCTGGCTTTTTCTGGTTATCTAGGTCTCAGCCCAAATCTCAACTGAGGGAGGCCTTCCTTGCTCACCCAGTCAAAAGCAGCACACTTGCCCATACCAGGTTACCTCTACCATACCACCATCCTGCTTCATTTCTACATAGCACTTAGCACTATCCTAAATCATGTTGCTAGTGTATTTGCTTGTTTATTGCCTGTCCCCTCCACCCTACTCCAGAATAAAAGCTTAATGAATAAGGCTTGTCACATAAACAGCAGTATCTGTGGAATGCATCTAATCCTTAAAGCAAATGGCAAAACATCATACATGAGCTGTCAGCTGAAGGAGTTTCGAAGGCACCATTTGCCTGAGTGTTCAAGCATAGAATGATAAAATTAATGCCAAGAAGACAGCTTAAAATCCTTATATGTTTGGGAATTAAATGACATTACTAAAATCCTTCGAGTTAAATATAAAAATGAGATATTTCAAAAGATTTTGAGTGGGTAATGTAGAAAACACTCCATGTTAAAATTTGCAGGACACAGTTAAAGCAGTACTTAGAGGGAAATGTATACCTTTAAATATGAATTTCATGAAACCCACAAGTTAAAAATAAAGGAGTAAGTATTCATCTGAAGAATTTAGGAAAAGCACAATTAAGAAAATCCAAAAGAACAAAGAAAGAAAGAAAATAAAGGTACTTTATCTTATAAGTAAAAAAAGAGAAAAAATAATAGGGAAGACTAAGGAATGAAACTGTATTTTTAAAGAATGATGGACAAATAACAAGAATATGCAGATATGTGTTCATAACCTCTATAAGAAAATGTAATAAAAAATAGAAAATAAACCCTTATCACCTGAAAATAAAAAAGGAGAAGCAGTAACTACAGTCATAAATGAAGCTTTAAAAATGAGAAGAACCTCATCCAGGCTCTTCCAGATCCCTGCTCAGGTAATTTCATCCCAAACTTTTTCATCATGACATGGTAGTTCAGCGTCACCATTAAAAATAAGGGTATTTCCTTCCATTCAATCTTTTAAAATAAACTTTTCATGTCCCATTAAATTTTCTAAAATAAACTTTTATGTAAATTAAACTATTAAAATAATATCCACCACGATTATTTCTAGTGACAAAAGTATCATATAGCATTTTGAAAACATAAAATAAGCAAGAACAAATTAGAAACCTACTATAATTCCAGAGATGGTTTTACCAAGTGGCTAGAGACACGAAACCAAAATAACTGGTAGAAAAAGAAAACTGATTACTAGTGAACTCATAATTATACCCACAAAACACTGGGTGGTGTCCTTTTGAAATGCACTAAATATTTTGCCTTTATTTCTCACTATTCCTCTTCATACACACTCCAATCCAGCTAACCCTGGGAACCTAATGTCTCCTCAACACACATGTTATTTTGATGCTTCTATTTCTTTTATTCACCTGGTTCTTTCTGCTTGTGTTACCACTCCTCATCTCTACTTGTTCAAATTTTACCCCTGTCTATGAAGAAACTTCCCCCTTATTTCCTAGGTAGAAATAATGTTTCTCTTCACGGAACCCTTCTAGCCTGCTTGTGCCTCTGTTGTGGTATTCACGGTACTGTAGTGTACCTTTCCTTGCATGCTTGTTTTCTGAATATGTGCTTTAGCTTTCCTGTGCTGTAATTGATAGGAACAAACCACTTCATGTGTACCTCTGATTTCTCCATAGCATCCAACCTAGCGTCAGGCTTTATAGCAAGCCAGGATTTTAAGTAACGTAACCTCTAAGCCTCAGTTTCCTCACATATAATGTGGGGGGCTAAAAACAATCCCTAATTCCTAGTGTTATTCTCAGAATTAAATGACATTATGTACATACAACCCCTAGCAGAGTGTCTAGTATATAATAAGCACTCAATATGATTTGTATTCAATAAATGATGAATAAAATAATATCCTAACCTTGGATGAGGAAAGGTACAGAAAACTTTCAAATATTTTAACGATTAAGTTTGCCAAAGTTGGCCACCAGCAAGCTATGTCCATCATAACATTTTGCAAACTGCAACAATCCTAAACTGCAATCAATTTTTAAACATGTCATCAGTTTACTATCAGCTCTCCCGGGGAAAAAAAAGAAAAACTCTCATACTGAACATATACCTCAATTACAAGACACGTTTTCAATTTCAGAGACATTTCAAAGTGTGGAAATGCAGCAATTTTCATGCCAAGTTACTCTCCTATTTTGTAACACTCATCAGTCCTTTGCACACACATCCCCATCATTCTGGGGATAACAGGTGGTTCCACCACCACCTAGACATATACACCTGCTACCGCATTTCTTGACAAACTCAGTCTCTCCGTGAAGCTCTGGGCCCCGCCACCTGTCCTAGCCACTGTATGAAAATCAGCTCTCCACGTGGCTCAGGAGAACATGCTTCCCATCATCCACTGAGCGTTCCTCCTCTTCCTTTTCTTTCAGAGTTTTACAGCTTTGGAAAGTTTTGACCACTTCTCTCCAAATTATGCTATTAACTATATTTCTACTTATATTAACAGCTTGTATTTTCAAATAGTATTTTATAATTGGCAAACTGTTTTCACATATAATAATCCAGTTAATTTTCACACCAAAAAAACCCCTCATGAGGTATAAAAAACAGGCATATATTTATTCCCATTTCTCAGTGAAGAGATGGAAACCCAGAAGAGTTTTCCTGACTTGCCAAATTTTATAGCCAGGTGCCATGAGTCCACATACAGTGCCTTTTGTTTTAAAGTTCATTTTCACCTCATTCTACCCCATGTTCTCTCCTTTATTCTCTTCTTCATTTATGGTTTCCTTCATTGACTTCTACCTCCCTCCTAAGCCTTAACTGTTAACGCTCAGAACACTTTGTCCTCCTACTTTTTTCTCTTGCAGTTACTGTAGCTTCAGCCTTCAAATAAACCTCTATATAGAAAAGCCCTGATCTCCATCCAGTATGACAGGCTCTTTTCCCCACTCTGTCTGGAGGTTTCCATTCCTACATCCTGTCATCACATTAAATTAATGGAATGTGCTCACTGGTCAAAAAAAAAAAGAAGCAAACTCTAAAAAACAGAGCAAAGACCATCTTATTTTCTAACCACAGTAAAAAATAGAAGACTCCGTCCTATTCTTGAATAACTGAATACTTATGAAGTGGGAGTCTGTAATAAAAAATAACTTAAAACTTGGAAAAGGATAAGCTTTTGCCATCAAATTGGTTCCTAAAACTCTTCTAGTTGTTTTGGTGTCCACTCCTTACCTAGCTAATATTGACATAGCAGTATATGGTCAAAGGTGGAGGTCAAAATATTTAACCACAAATGTTGACTGTACCCAATGGGTATGGCCATCTGGAGGGCACCAGGTAAATACCAACCTAGCCCATGCTAACATGACTAACTCAATACCACCCCAAAAGACTTCAACTTCAAAACTAAACAAACAGCATCAGCGATAACTACAACATCCATGATTTTGAAAATCACAGAAACTTAACATCTTTTGCAATTTTAAAAAGAATCCTGTGACAGGAATCTGTATTGTTCTAAACCATTGCTCTAAATATGAACCATTATTCAAACACACACCAAAAGATACTGAGGAATTCTCAAAGCTCTGGGAAGCATCAAAGGAGGACGCCCAAAAAAGCCACATATAGTACTCTATAAAACTTACAATTGACATGATTTAGCTGCAGTTCAACATTTTGCTGTAGCTATCATTAAATTACTAGCAAAAGTAAGGAAATAAGAATCTCTATTATCTCATTAAGGTCTCTAGCTCTATGAAATCTTATAGCATAAAGCAAATTCTTAATGACAGCACAATCCCTGTAGATAATCAGAAGATTTTCACAACAATAAAACAGGTTAGCTTACAAAATGTCCCATGTTTGGCTCATCATATGCTACTACTTAGGGTATATAATCTTGAAAGGGCAGTTCGATAATCACACTAGAAGCAATTTTGTATGATACTAGTGCTGAAAAGTCAATTTAACTTTCCAGCTTTATAAGACTTTGTTATTGCTATTGTTAATTATTTCTCATTTAATGGGAAATTGGCAACAAGGTCCCCAACTGTCATTTTAAATCTGCAGTAATATCATGTGAAGCTTTTCGTCCTTATTCCCAAGTCCTGGATTATCAGAGTTAAATGGCAGATCCAGCGTTACAAAAGCTCAGGGGCAGGCACTGTTACACAAATTGCCAATTCAATTAACAGTGTGCAAATGCTCCACTGGCAGACTGCAGGAAGGACAGCCATTTTGGCAAGTGTCATTCCTCATTTATCAAACTGTCAAACCTTCCACTCAGGTGCCTGCGGTCACTGTCTGCTTCTTAATGCTACACTGTAAAAGCTGCAGGAACCATTCTTGTAGCTTGACAAGGCACAATACTCAAAACTGATTTTAAAATCAAATGTACAGTTGTCTTAATTATTCTCAGTATAAATGATGATTTAATTACAAAAACAGAGTGGGAATATTAAATCAGGATTGGATACTAGGTTTACACAGAAAGAAGAGAACTTGTTACCTGTCTTGAGGAGAGAGGCAGAATAATTTATACTAGAATAATTTATTAAGCCATTGCATTCTTAAATTTTACTAAATATCTGCATAAGCCTTTTGCCCCCCAAATTTATACAGTATTAATTATTGATGCAAATTGAGTGATAAACTTTTCTCGCTACAGTTGTTCCTATGCTTTGGAAATGATCTTGAGCAGTAATACAGCAAGTGATGCTTGCCCCCTAAGAGTACTTTCCCTCACTCCCTTTACCCTGATTCTAAGTGCCCACATCTACACAATTCTTCATATATTGATGTCCCATTAAAATTCTATAAAAAGCAAAGCATACCAAAGGGTTACCACCTTCCATACATTCACCAGTTTAACAACTATTTATCTATTTCTCGAACAAAGCTCTGTACTCAGTGTCTGAGAGGAGAGGTAAAAATCTGTTTGGGCTTGATCTGAGTAGGTCAGCAAAAATTTCCCTCTGCTACTTACTTGACATTCTTAATATTCAGCAGTGAATCACTTTTTTCAGACTACCAAGATGACTCAACATGGGGGCAAGGGCTTCTTTTCATTATGAAGTTATTTATTGAACACTCTGCAAGGGGGGGAGGGGAGGTGCAAAGGGTGTGGATTGGATATGTAGATAAATGAGATATGAATTCAAAGTCCACTAGGCTATTTTGTTTAAAGAGACAGATCCCGGAGGGAATTTGGTGTAAATAGCTTTGGAGACCCTGATACATTAGGAAAGCATTCCATCAGCAAATAATTATTAAGCATGTGTATGTGCCAGGTGCTGTTATAAGCCAGGGAAACACAGAAGAGTAAGACACACCCCCCGTCTTTGAGGAGGTAAGTTTTAGCAGAGAGAAGTGATAGCAATGCCCAAAGGAATGAAAGAAGCACTTCAATCTGTGGCACAACTTCTTCTTCAAGGTAAGTCAGAAAAGTCTTTTATGATTTTTATCATGTGGATATACAAATAGGCAGAAAGCACCTATCTCTCTCCATGGTCAGCACAGAACATTGCCTGAAGCAAGGGTGTCTCACCCCAAAATACTTCCTCTACAACCTGAAATTTCACCACTAGCAAGTCATTCCTTTGGATCTGTGCAGCTTTATGTTTTTGGTTTCAACTATTATAGTTTTACCCATCAAGCATTAATAGCTTATAGGAACTTTTAGTTTGGGATTTGTTGAACGCAGGCAGAGAGCACAGGTCTATGGGAATGGGAGTAAAAAGATGTTTAGCAAAAGGGCAAGGAAGGATGAGAGCGCCTCAGTGACAAAGAGCCTTCTTAAAAAATTTGTTTTAAAAAACTTTCACTTAATATCTGTATGTATGTATATGTATATTACATATACACAGTTATATTGCACAGTTAACAAGGACATAACTGCTCCTCCAGAATGCAAAAAAAAGCAGATCTGAATACCAAGCTTATAATCTGGCAGCCAGTTTACAGACTAAAAAATAAAGCCAACAATTATGGTTCCATTACCATGAGAGCATCAGCCTGGGCAGATGCATTCAGTCACTGGCAGCGGAAGTCAGAAGCATTTCACAGCATCAAACTCTGCTGGTACTGCAATTCACTGAAAGACATCTTGATTTTATCACTACCGGTAATTTTCATCACTCTTGGTACAATTTAATCCATTCACCTTTAGCCCAGTGTCTATATGTCCACATCACTGTCCTGGGGAGCCGCTAGGGAGCATAACATCCTTGGGCTCAGAGGGCTTCCATTTCCCACTACTCTGCAAAGCAACCCCATCTCTGGCAAGGCCAGGCTCCTTGCTCCCTCACGAAACCTAACTGGCTCAATATCTACTCTTGTAGGTTTGTCAGCTGTCTCTGGAATGCCTGCTCCCCCTTACCTGTCTAAATCCTACTGATTTCTCAAGGCTTATCACATAATTTTTGTTTGTAGGACTAGTATTGACGCTGGCGTTTGCTGTCTTAAGGGCTTTCCAGTTATTGGATAGAATTATTTATATACTGACTTAAGTATGATATATCCACTAAAGAAATAATAAAATAAAGAGAGTAATAGTGAGTAATAGAAAGGACTTCCTCTTATTGAGCACCTACTTTGTTCTTGGCTGTCTTTTAAGAGCTTTACATGTATTAACCCATCACCACACATGGAGACGCTGGGCCAATCGTTATCTCCGCCTTGCGGTTAAGGAACTGAGGCAGAGTCCTGTCAAATCAGCTGCTCAAGGTCACCTACCTAGGAAGTAACTAAGCTAAGAGTCAAACCCAGACAATTTGGCTTCAGTACTCTTGCTCTCTTTCTGCTGTGTTATTATGTCTATGGACATGAATTACATTGGCCCCCAAATTCCCCCAAGCAGAGTGTAAGAACCACATTGTTCTACTCTTATTCATAATGAGACTGGAGAATCTGAATAAAGGTGTGCCTTACACAGGTTACCTCAGGAGTTACTGAAAAAGCCAGAAAGATAGCCTACTCTGTTTCCCACTGTTTCCCAGCCCATACTACCTCTTAAAGATAAATCCCATCCCATTTTGTATCCCATCCTGTGTTGGTCAACTCTAGAGTATCTACCAATCTCCACAATCTTGCCTTGAAGTTATTTTGAACTAATTAAGCAGGACAGGCTCTAATCATTGGTTGATAGGCCTTGCTATCTATTTATTTACTTTTTTTCCCCCATGAAGCCTGATGTCTGGTAGGAAGCCTTTTATACTAAAATTTAATTACCTCTTCCACCCTAGGGGAGGTGTGCAAAACCCTGATAACAAAATAAATACACGAAGGTTAGAGAAACTCATCCTCACGCGGTGCTTCCGTCACTCGGAGAGGGGACGTTCTCTGCGGTTTTCTGCATGTCTCCGCAGTGAGCAGGACAAGGAGAGCATTCAGCATGGAGGCACCAGCTGGGGAAGCTAAAGGACGTTCTAGCCCGTCTTGATTCAATCCTCCAAACTGTGGTTTCCTCACCTTGTTTGACGTTTATACACTGGCCATCTCTCAAGCAATTAACAAAATGTTCGTCATCAGCAACTCTATGTTTTCTTTTCCAGAAAGAAATGAGATTAGTTTTCCCAATTATATATGGAAATTGGTCTCCATAGATTACAACTGCCTCATGCATGTACTGAACACGTATTCTACGTGCTTCCTTTGCCAGGTGAAGTGCTGTGGGTGACACCGATGTAAATGTCCCCGTTCCAGTCCTCACCCAGCTTGCCATCTACTTGGGGTGTCAAATCACTTCTCATGTCCACCTTCTCCTTTTTGCTTCCAATGGCATCATCTCCGAGGAGATACTCAGTACCTGAACAAAAGCAATGATTGTTCAACGAATCTGTATTTCTTTTCTTTCTGATACCCTGTTACCAGAGCAATCTTCCTAAGAACAACACTGACCCGCCCCCCCCAAGTCAAAACCTTCAGTGATGACTGAAAGGTACTATCTCTAGGCAGTGATTCCAAGTCAAAAATTCCCAGCCCTACGTCTTACTGTCTTACTCTTTCCGTATACACACCACGCTCCAGCCACACTGCACACAACTCTTTCCTGGGCACACAGCGCTCTTCTTTCTCCCCCAATACCGTTCACACTGTTCCCTTTCCCTCAAGTGCTCCTCTGCTGCTCAGCACCCTACTCTTCCTTTGATGGCTTCTCTAACCCCACCTCCCCTACAAAATCCTTCCTGATTGACCAGTCACAGTAGAAAGAAATCTCTTCCCTTTAAGCTCCACTCCACTGTTGTTATACCTCCCTTATTGCATTGGTCATAGTCTGGGTTTGATTCATTCAATCAGAAAGACATACATTGAGCGCCTACCATGTGCCATATGCTGGTAAGACAATAATGAAAAATAAAACATGTTCACAAAAAACTCATAATTTATCAGGAGAAGCAGACATGTGAACAACTAACAAGTCAATGTGACAAAATGCTCTGTGTGAGGTTTCTCAACCTTGGCACTCTGGACATCTCAAGCCAGATAATTCTTTGCTGTATGTGCGTACGGGGTGGGGGTGTGATCCTGTGCATTATAGGATGTTTAGCAGCATCCCTGGCCTCTGCCCACTAGATTCCAGTAGCACGCCCCCAGCTGTGAAAATCCCAAATGTCTCCAAACATCGCTAAACGTCTCCTGGGGGCAAAGCTGACCCTAGCTGAAAACCGCTGCGTTGCAGGATTTCACAGAGTGCACTGAAGGTGCACAGGAAAGCAGGCCAGGGAGACTGTGCTTTACCAAGGGGGTGACGCAGCCAGGACCTGAAGGGTGACAATGAGGGTGGTGTGGGACATATCCTGGCTATCATGCAGGCATGGGGTCAAACACTGAATTATATTCCTGAGCATCTTAGAGTACAGTGGAAGCTGCATATTGATGGTATGGAAAGGAAAAAGGAGAGGCTGGAAGGGGCAGGGCTAGTATAGTATAGTATAATGCATTCGTTATATACCATTGGATCAACTTGGTGGCACAACTAGAAAGGATCTTACAAATTTATGAGGCTAATTTTCTTTCTATTTTATTTTCCATGTGAAGCAACTAGGAAAGAAGGAAGAGCAAAGCAGAATTGGGGTTGAATTTCTCTACGTTGTACACTTTCAGTCAGCAGCTTCTTGACCAGGTAGAGTCTCAGCTACCTCACCTGTAAAACATAAATAGTAACAGTGCTACCCTAGGAGTTTTTGTAAAGGACAGGGAACTGGCACGGTGCTTCCCACAGTTACTTAATCCATGTCAGTTTCCTTCCTCCTTCACAGGACTGAACTGTGCTACCAAAGAGAGCAAGGGCTGCCTCTTACTCATTAATGCAGAATCTGAACTGCAGCATGTGACAGACTGAACAGTTTTCAACGCTGTGGTAGACTAAAGGTGGCCATAAATTCTTTGCTGCTTCTCCCATAAGTAGGTGGGAATAGCAGCAAAGAAGGTAAAATAGTCTATTTCACCTTCCCTTGGATCTAGGCTGGCCTTGTGGCTTGCTCTAATCAATAGAAAGTGGCAGAAGTGATGCCATGCCAGCTTCTGCCTAGTCTTTAAGTAGCCAGGTAACTTCCAGTTTTGCTCTCGTCGCAGCCAGCTGCCATGTAAGAAGTCTCACCAGCCTGAGACCTGCACTGTATGAAGCAGCCTGAACTATTCATGTTGAGAAGCCACATGCAGGAAAACCTAACATGCTGATAACCTCTGAGCATGTGCCAGGTGAATGCAGACACACAATCTCAGGTGAGACCAGCAGAAAAACTCTCCAACAATCCACAGACTCATGAACAAGATTAGCTCATTGTTAATTGAACTTACTTATTTGGGGGCCCCTTGTTATACAGCAATAGATAATTAAACCAGTTGCATACAATAAAATTGGAGGATACAGCTAGTATTGGAGGGTTGTAAGTGTTGTTATTTATATTAAACAGATAAGTCAGTAGGACTTGGAATACTCAGAAAATGTGTTAGATGATGTTGGATTTAAGCTGTAACTTGAAGGACATTCGGTTAATACTTTAAATATTAAGTAAGCATGGAATCATTTTTGTCTACCATAACTTTACACTTCCTTCAACTATTATAAAATGTTCAAATGTACATACAAATTAAAACAATAGTAGACACCCATATAATTTCTCCCTAGATTCAACAATTGTTAATATTTGCTAACTGTGGCTCAATCTATAAACATGCACACACACAATTTTGGGAAACATTTGGAGATAAACTGTAGACATCGTGACATTTTAAAAAATTTACCATCTTGGGCTTCCCTGGAGGAGCAGTGGTTACGAATCCACCTGCCAATGTAGGGGACATGGGTTTGATCCCTGGTCCGGGAAGATCCCACATGCCGCGGAGCAACTAAGCCCATGCGCCACAGCTACTGAGCCTGCACTCTAGAGCCTGCGAGCCTCAACTACTGAGCCCATGTGCCACAGCTACTGAAGCCCTTGCGCCTAGAGCCCGTGCTCTGAAATGAGAGAAGCCACCGCAATGAGAAGCCAGTGCACTGCAACGAAGAGTAGCCCCCGCTCGCCGCAACTAGAGAAAGCTGGCACGCAGCAATGAAGACCCAACGCAGCCAAAAATAAATAAATTAATTAATTTTTAAAAATTACCATCTTAACCATTTTACGTGCACATTTCGGTAGTAAATACATTTACATCACGGTGTAACCACTCTCCAGAATTCTTTTAATCTTGCAAAACTGAAATTCTATACCCATTTAACAATTACTCCCTATTTCCCTGATAACCATCACTCCACTTTCAGTCTCTATGAATTTGACTACTCTACGTACCTCATATAAGTGAAATCATACTGCATTTGTCTTTTTATGACTGACTTATTTCATTTAACATGATGTCCTCAAGGTTCATTCATGTTGCAGCATGTGTCAGAATTTCCTTCCTTTTAAGGCTGAGTAATAGTCCCCTGTACATATACACCCTATTTTGTTTAGTCATTCATCTGTTGCTTTCAACTTCTGGCTACAGTGAATAATGCTGCTATGAACAGGGGTTTACAAATCTCTCTTTGAGACCCTGCTTTCAACTCTTTTGGGTATATACCCCAAAGTGGAACTTCTGGATCATATGGGAAAACATTATATTCTTGAGTACAATACTTCAACATGCGTGACTTACCAATGAGGGCTATAAGCTGCATAAGCCCTTCCTTTTAGTGGTTAAAGGTTCATACTATAGCAGCCATTAGGTGTTACTCTGGGTGTGCATTCTAGCCCTTCCATTCACTGGTTGTATGACTTTAACCAAGCTACTTAGCTTTGCTAAGCCTTTGTTGCCTCATCTATAAAATAGGGTAATAAGAACGCCTACCTCATGGAGATTTGGGGAACACTAAGAAAATAATACAGCAAAAGCATTCAGCACAGTGCCTAACAGAGGTTGCATGTTCTCAGAACACTTCAGCTGCTGGGATGAAATATTTCTGCCATGGGGCAAGCTCATGTTGTTTTATCATGAATAGTACTGAGTAGCCATTTGCTGTGTTCTTCCCTTGTCATTTTGAGATGTTCTCAAAATGGAAAGCTAGCCTCTTCATTATTATGCTTTCTTTTTCAGTGTAATTTGTTTTGCTTAAATCCTCCAGCAAGGTTAGCATTTTTTTTTCCCCCTTACACCTATACAGAACCTGAAATCCAGTTAAACTGGAAAGGGTATGATTTTATAGAATTTTAGAAAGAACTGTAGAAGTGATCCAATCAAACTTCCTCATCCGCTCATTCAAGCCTTTGCTTGAATAATCACATCACAGCTCAGTCCCTTCCAGTTCTGAGGTCTTGGTGTGACTGCTCTTCCTCAGACTAATACCTCCCCTTCTGGCTCACTCCTGGGGGTACTGAAGAGGGGATTCCTGTTTTAGGTTAGAGAGGAAGCAGTTGACCTCTAATATCCCTTCCAGTTCTAAGAGTACATGACGTGCTTTCTTTATCCTAAAGCATGCACAAGAGAACCTGCAACTTTTTTCTAGTGATAGTTCAAGATTAGATGTGTCTCTCCTCATGCCATTCAACAACTCAGATGAGAAGCAATGCAACAAGAGCTTGTATGATGTGAAATGGATTGAATTTATTTTATAAATCAACACTGTGACTAGTATAGTCATGCAAATTAGTATAGATTCCCACATTCAGAGCCAAAGGGAAATTATTTGGGGCTTAAAAGTAATATCTCAAGAGATACCATCCGAGTTCATGATTCTGCAGGGCAAGAGCCTCTTTGAGTCTGCAAGATGCCGTATTACCACCCTGGACCTCACGTGATCCACTTTGCACAGCCAAACCCACGTAATACTATAAAAAAAATCCATCAATTGTTGATCAATACATTTTCCACTTGCAGGGTAATATATATTTCAGGAAAGAACTCAATATGTAAGCCATGTATGAGAAAAATCTATTGACTTCCTTCATATCAAACCTGTTGTGCAAACTTTAAATTGCTGACCTAAAATCTGAAGCACAATTTTGCAATTAAGGTAACTGATACATATTCAATGCTCAGTGAGCTCTTTCTTTTAGATGATTCTGGGAATCACTAATTCTACTTAAAAGACAGAATAGAGGAAAAAAGTAAGCCTCAATGTATAAAAGATTATTTCCCACATGAATGTTCCCGTAAAACTGCAAAAGGAAGTTGCAATTTTAACTTTTCTGAGATACTTGTTCCACACTGAGGTTATAAATGAATAAACCAGGCACTGTCACCAACTGGGACCTTTAGCCAATACTGGTACCAAAACAGCTCTGTTACAGTTGGGAAACTTGAAGCTAATAAATCTCATGCACATCTTTCGCTTCTGGGATTCTCAACAAAATTCAGAATCCAAGTCGCTCTGACCAACGCTTACTCTCATTTGTTCATGGATCTCTCCTCCTCACCCCAAGCCACCTTACCACTATGGCTATTCCCACTGGTGAATCTTCCTGTAATATCCATTCTACTGTACATGAAATCCTTCATCCTCAATTTCCTCAAAGAACATACATTTTATCTCTTACTCTGACTGAAGTTTGCCTCTCCCCACACCACCCTGCAGGACTCTGCTCCTCTTCTTCTAAATGGAGGCTATATATCTCTCTACAACCCTCCCAACCAAACACACCACACCACACCACACACACACACACACACACACACGCACACTTGCATATTAACTGCCTACGAATAAGGGCAGCTTAGCTCCCCACTACTGCCAAACCATACCTCCTCTTTGCTCATGCAAAATCTCCTCGCTTGAAGCACACATGCCTAGTTTTTGGTTTTTGTTTTGTTTTGTTTTTTAACATCTTTATTGGAGTATAATTGCTTTACAATGGTGTGTTAGTTTCTGCTTTACAACAAAGTGAATCAGTTATACATATACATATGTTCCCATATCTCTTCCCTCTTGCGTCTC
>NC_041224.1:116648049-116662109 GCF_002837175.3 Physeter macrocephalus | reverse complement strand
CACAAAGCACCAAGCTGATCTCCCTGTGCTATGCGGCTGCTTCCCACTAGCTATCCACACTACGTTTGGTAGTGTATATATGTCCATGCCACTCTCTCACTTCGTCACAGCTTACCCTAGTTTTATTCCTCTCTCATCTGTTTACCTTCTAACATTGCCACCACTTCTTAATGACTCCATCCTCATCTTTGATACACAGATAAGGCAATAAAGAATCTATTCAGTGCTGAAAAGCCTAAAACTAGTACCTATCATCTATTGAATAAAATTGAAACTGGTAAAGATCCTTTGCCCATATTTTCATAATTTTTCTTAAATTGACAACACTGTCCATCAATTTCAGATAGGCGTTTGTTTGCTGGCTCCGAGACAACCCACCAACATGCCTTTTCATAGCTTTCCTTTTCCTTTCCTATCGGCTAATAATTCCAGTCATTTCCCCCAAGAAGCATTTCAACACTAAACTACTGCCCATTCCCCATATCTCTTTAGTACTTACATATATAGTTTTTCATCATTTTATCTTGCCACTTGGTGCTATGAACTTGTTATTTAGATCTTGAACAAATACTGTTCTCTACAAGCAGATTATAAACTTCATTAAGATATGGATGGGGTTTCTATTTTTTCTTAGTCTTTAATAAATATGGCTTCTATTGGCTGGCAAAGATGATTAAAATTAATGCACAGAAATATTACTTTTATTGTTTCATTTTTTAAGGAAAGCTTTCTTTTGCCACAAATTAGGCTTGAGTTTGTAAGCAAACCAGGTCAAATTTTGCTAAAGGTTAAATAGTGAAGTTAGAAAGTTTCCTTGTCATTCAAACTGTGTAAGCACTGGAGTTCCATATTCCATTCAATACGTTTTTAGTATCCTGCTACAGACATACCATTCGTTACATGTATAGATAATATTCTATATGTAGATGATATTCTATCATCCAATTAGAGTATGTTTTTATTAATACATGTATTCAGAGGCCGATGGGAAGGGGTAATTTTAAATAATAATAACCACCACCACCATGTATTGATCCTCAGTATGAGTCAGGTACTTTTAATATGTTATTTCTAATTCTTATCCCAACCTTATATATAGACACCATTGTCATCATTTCACAGAGGAGACACTGAAGGTCAAAGAATCTTGATCTCACACCCAGTAAAGAAAGGATCTGATATTTTAAATCTATTCTGTGTGATTTAAAAGCCTTGTTATTTATACTACGTCCAAATAACTTAATTAATAATTTACAAGTTTTGGAAATCTGTTATTTAAAACAAGTATTTATACCAAAATGGATATACTTTGTATCTGACTGTCACTAAGTTTATGTTCCATGTTTGGACATGCTATTTGAATTTGCCTAACATTTTTATCTCTTATCACCTAAGAATCTATAGTCAGACACTTATTTATAAGTGGTCTACTTGGGTCAGTCAAATAACGCCATATATAATATTTTGAGCCCCAAGGGGAATAAAAAAGTCAGGAAAGAGTCAAATAACATAAATCAACAACAAGAAAAATGCAGTACTTCAGGCTATATATATTGGAAACACTGCCTCTGCAGACTCTGAATAGAGTTCAACAAATTACGGGTAACGTTTGAAAGGTAAAAGAGAAACAATGCTTTAAATATAGCAAATATGACCCACAGGACCACTTAAATAAAAATATCATATCACAACTATAGAGATTCCTATTTTCCAAAACCAAAAGTGGGCCTGAGTCCTTGGTATAATGCCTCCAGTCATCATTCATCACTTAAGAAGTAATCCCAAAGTTTGACATGTGGAGCAATTCAAGCTTAAGGTTCTGAGGACTTAAAGCAAGTAATGACAGGGATCATATCAAGTAATTACAATTGGCTTCTTAGCTGTAAATACTTATCGATGTCACAGCTACCGATGGCATGCATATACACTCAATTTTTTATAATGCTGACATTTTATAGTCACAGGACCCTAAAGATAAAGAGGGCCCTATAGCAAGGCCTTTTGTACTTCAATTAACACTGCCTGGATGAGGAGCGGGCCAGACACTTTGTTTATAAATTCTACCATCAGGAATTGTGCTACAGAGAGGTGCCCTGGTAGTTGGTATCTAAATACTTATGCTGACTTGTTTTCCTCTTAGAGGATCGCTTTAGATGGCACTGTGATTCAGTAAACCACTGGGATACAGCAGTAACTCTCAGTGTGTTAGAACTTGAATATCCATTCATATTACAATCAGGGGATTCAAATGATAGATTGTTTTTGGATCAGAGTTTCTCCAGTCAAGAATATTTTTATCTGATGAGAATGACTATTTTGACTTTGAGATATAAAACCCATAGAGATACTAATTCAAATACATTTAATCTGATCTCCATGCATTCCGACACTCCACTGCTACATCCTAGCTATTCTTTACAGGGAAAAACTTATTGTACTGCCAAAAACACCCCCTGCCACCACAAATGACAAGAGCAGTCATGCATTTTCATGAGCTCATTTCAGGACAGGAAAAGCAAGACCCACAATTCCCAATAAACACATTAAGACACTAGAATATTCTAAATGGATGCTGTAATTAAACGACCAACTACCATAATCCTATATATAATGACTAATAATAGGAAATCATAAACTCAAATGTCTATGAGTTAATAAAATTATGAATAGCTTCTCCTATCCCCCAAAGTTGTGTATATATGTATCTAAGGCTTTTGTGTTTCATTTGATTTTGTTTCAATCGCCCTCACAGCATCTGAGAAATGTACTAATTATCCCACATGCATTCAAGTACAGAGTTTCACTTCAAAGCCTGGAAGAATCAATAACCACAGCATAAGGAAAATATACTTGTCAACCTACTTCATAATGTGTAATACATATCAAAAATAATACTGAAGACATGATCAGGTAATTTAAAACTACAAATGATATTTCTATGGTCAAAATCTTTAAGCAGTAAAAATGTCAACTCAGTGTTGCAAGTTTTTAACCCAAGTAGTAATTGGAATACAGCAATTTAGTAAAAAACCTACATTACTCCTGTTGTTATAAGAGTCCACAGGTGTGATTATCTAGCTGAATAAAGCATACACATACACACAACAAATTGTGATTTTTATCAACCAAGCTGTAAGGAAGTGTGAAGAAAACTGCAAGTCTCATTATAAATGCAACCTGGAAAAGAACATCTAGAAATCTATCTATGGAAGTCTAGACATAGCTAAGAAAAAAGACCAATGCTAAATATACAGAACATAAATGGGAAATTACACAATAGTAGTAGCAATATTAACAATAAATAATAATTATAGAAATGTTTCGGGGCTTCCCTGGTGGTGCAGTGGTTGAGAGTCCACCTGACAATGCAGGGGACACGGGTTCGTGCCCCGGTCCGGGAAGATCCCACATGCTGTGGAGCGGCTAGGCCCGTGAGCCATGGCCGCTAAGCCTGCGTGTCCGGAGCCTGTGCTCTGCAACAGGAGAGGCCACAGCAGTGAGAGACCCGCGTACCACAAAAAAAAAAAAAAAAAAAAAAAAAAAATGTTTCTTAAAGCTCTTCTTATCTAAAAAGACCTTTGGTTGATTTGTTAATAGCTCAATATTCTCCCATAATGATACCCATGTTGAAATGCGACCGCAGTTCTAACCACTATATTTCAACACACCAAATGTGCTAAAGTTGCTCTAAGGCAGCCCCTCTCTCTCTCTAGAAGCCACTCAAAAATGAAGATTTTGGAACATAATCTTCCTTGTGTTATAGCCCAACCAAATTATTCAGCCTTCCCCCAAACATCATGCCCTTTACCCCTCCATGCTTTGGCATGCATACCCTCCCTCTACTGTCTCCCTGATGAACTCCTACTCACCCTTCAAGATCCCTCCCAAATACCATCTTCCCTTCTCTCTTAGGCCAGCTTCACCTTTAGCAATTACTCATGCGTATTAACAATCATTTGTGTGTCTCTACCACCAGACTGAATTCCTAGGATGCAGATATTGATTTTCATTCTTTTTTTTTTTAATGTCCAAATCTAGTATGGCTCCCTAATAATTACTCAGTAAGGACTGGATGGGTGGGATGGGTGTGTGCATGAATAACAAGGCCCCTACACTTTGATCCACATTCTGGTATTTTGACTTTTATGCGACAACAAGATGTGGTGCTGAATTACTGAATCCAGATGATATAAATTCGGTAGTATTCAAAGAACCTACTGCTTCATGGCATCAGTAATTCCAATTAGAAGCTGTAGGTTACGTAGGTTCAGTGTTGTACCTAATGTGCACCTAGTACTAGTGCTTTACTCTTTACTAAAGAGAAAATGATAGTTATGACCAATAATAAACCAAATCAAACTCACACATACAATATATTCTTGTATAAACAAGGCTTCTGATTAAACAAAAACCATAATCAATCAGTAGGCAAACTGAGAAATGAGTGCTTACTGCACTAGTCATATGGTTTTCAATATGTACATGGTCTACATTTGGATTTTTGATTTTTCTCTTTACTTCCATTATCATTTCAAAATACTGAGAGCATCTTGCCTAAGGATAGCTGAAACAGGACAATGATGTAATTCAAAGAATATCCGCAAATGCAGTAAGAGACCTCAACATAAATACTGAGACACCCCTTGAAACTCAATAAATTAATCTCTCTCTTCCAAAAAGGAAAGCAAGCACAGCCCAAAGATGCTAAGTCAGTTTTGTTGTAGCATTCTGCAGAATCACATGCTAGAATGGTGCAAACCCAAGTCACCTAGCCCTCATCACTGAATTCAAAATCTAACCTAATTCATTTGAAGTCTAGAATTTAATGAAGAAGACAGAGTGCAGAGTGGTCTTAGGAACACAAGCAAAGGTCTCTAAGAGGGTAGGAAGAGATAGCAATTCTTCCTCAGGATCCACATTGCTCTCTTTGAAGCATTTCTTTGTGGACTGTACATTTCATTCTACTGAATTTCAGTCAACTCCATGGTAGACAACACCATCCGTCTTATTTCATCTTTTTAACAAGGACTTGATGAGGTGACACAGGACTGATTCTTAAAAACACATTACCTGCTATGTGAGGCATTGTGTGACAGGAAGAACTATTTTAGTGACAGGCACCTGACAGCAGATTTGTTGATTTCATGGTCACTTCATTTAAAGTAACAACAGGGTGAAATATGCCATCTGATAATCTGTTTGAATGTTGACTGTGAAAAGCACTTAACATTTCTGCCAGCTATCAGGACTACAGAATCTGTTCTTCAATATGTGAGGGTCTGTCTTCCTCTTTACTCATTTTTTGTCAGTTCTCTGCCCCCATCTCCTCTTTCCTCAGAGGAAATCCCCCAGTAATTTTTTGGAAATACATTATGCAGAGAAATTTGGCACCAGGGATAAACAACTCTCCTTAAAGCCCCACTTTTCAAAGATGTTATGCATTACACAGTTTGAGACTACTAGATGAGAAAGAGATGTGGGCCGCTTTTTCAGACATCCACAGGCTACCCTTCTAAAAACGTCATTTAACATCTCTAAACTCCAATCAGGGGTGAGATATGTATGCATGGATATTGTACCCTTCATTCTCTACATGTGAGCCTGAGAAAACAGTAGGTTCAAGCACCCGAAGGTCATGTTTTCATACATTTTATGGCTATATTTCTTTCTTTATTCTTTTTTTATACTGAAGTATAGTTGACTTACAATGTTGTTTTAATTTCTGCTATACATCAAAGTAATTCAGTTATATATACATATACATATTCTTTTTCATATTCTTTTCCATTTTGGTTTATCACAGGATATTGAATATAGTTCCCTGTGCCATACAGTAGGACCTTGTTGTTTCTCTCTTTCTTTATTCTTGTACTAGTAAAAGCAAAACCAAACTGGATCATACCAAGGACCTGAAGGCCATGACTGTCCATGCATTGCCCTTCCTACATTCCAACTGGTGCTGGAGCGACTCTCCTCCCTCTGCGGGGCAAGGACTTCTCACAAGGTCTATATGGACAACGACTTCCCCCAATCCCATAGCAAGCTGAGCATTAGCTTTTAACGTGTCAGGGGAAGGCAGACTCAGAAAATAATGATCACCATGTTAATCCCAGTAATAACTTGTTCTTTTTTTGTTGTTTTTTTTGTTTTTTGCTGTACGCGGGCCTCTCACCGTTGTGGCCTCTCCCGTTGCGGAGCACAGGCTCCGGATGCGCAGGCTCAGCGGCCATGGATCACGGGCCCAGCCGCTCCGCGGCATGTGGGATCTTCCCGGACCGGGGCACGAACCCGTGTCCCCTGCATCGGCAGGCGGACTCCAACCACTGCGCCACCAGGGAAGCCCCTAACTTGTTCTTATAAAGCATTCTGCAGTCCATTTTAAAAAGTAAGCAATAAATATAAAATCTTCTAAAAGAAAGCAATAGTTACACTTGCCAGAAGAGAAGCTCCTTTCAAGAGGAAGACCCTGTAGAAAAATCATGATCTAGGCACAGCCAACCTCTTTGAAAAAAGGGTTAACTTCACACTGCCTGAAAAAATACTCAAGCCTCCTTAGATTTCTAAAAATTATCTGTACCAACTGTCTCTTATCCTAATTGCTTGGAATCACACACTCACCAACACCTCAGCTGAGCGGCACAGCCTACACATCTGAGAGCCGCTTGGACATCAACATGCTGGAAGCTTTTTAAACAGCATTATATATGAACCAGAAGCAGCCCAGTTAAAATTTATACTTTCTTTGAAAGATTTTTTGACATATTCAATGCTTGTGAAAGCTGAGGGGCTGACGGCCCTAGTCAAATACAGTTGAGTGAGCAGCCTGCAAGCCTCCCTACCCTCCACCTCCAGGGCAGGTGAACCGTGACATGGAGGGACAAGCCTCTCCTGCCTTCTCTATTCCTTTTTCAGAAAATATTAAAAAAAGAGAAAGAAAAAAAAAACCTTCCTTCAAACTATTGTTTGATGATTTCTTTGTTTAAATAAACATCTCAATAGAAGTAGACTGTAGTAGCAATTCACTCCTCCATGGCTTAATCTAAATCTCTTGGAGTCAGTTAATTTCTCACGAAATTTTTCCCTAGTGTGATGGCCTGGCTCATCTAAGTTGTTTTTTTTTCCTTACCGTATGTTTTCTTTTATAATTTTCAATGATCCTTCTCCATCTCAAAAACCACTTCACAGCTCTTAGCACTGTTTACCAAGGATATGAAGAAAAATGCCAGATATACATAAAGACTTTTTCTTAGAATGCTATCCTTAGCATCGTAACTCAAGTCCTTTTAATACAGTTTCATGCCATTGCATTCATTTCTTTACGTAAGAAATTTTTTAAAAAGCTTTTATTCGAAACTTCCCAGTATGTTGTGGTAAATAATTATTTGTGGTTATTTTGATGAAGTGCTTAACAGATGAAAAGATCAGCCCGGAAAAGTATTTAAGAAGCATCCATCTAAACCAAAAAGAACACATTTTCAAGTTCCACTAAATAAGATGTTGTGTATCCCTGTGGTTTTTTTATATATATAATTTTAAATAAGACTCCTTATAGGAAAGGCTGACTATCTTTAGCAGATTTCCAAACTTCATCACGCCCCTCAGAACTGAATACCTCTGAAGCTTCCTGATATTTGGCATTTGGTGTAAACTATTGTGTGAACCCAAGCTTCATCACTTCCATTTTCTGCCATCTGGAGGATATTGAAAATAAAATAAAGACCCAAAAGTGTCTGGTTTTGTTGTTGGCGGGGTGGGACACACCCAAGGTATTAAGTTATTCAAACACCAGTAACGTATGATATTGCACATTCCCACTGTCACAGCCTTTGTTGAAAAGGATTTCCCCGACCTTTCCTGTAACCAGCAAACAAATAAGCCCTCTCTCTCAGCGGGAGAGAGGCACTGGTCCATTAGATCATTAAGCAGTTCTATTCAGATACCCCCCATTCTCCTGTCCTTGGCCCTGAAGAGGGAACTGGCAGCGGTCCAATCAGTCAGAGAGAACGCCGGCAAATGTGACTGCGTACAGGGTAGCTTGAAATGTCTCAGCAGGACCCGAGTCACAGAGCAGACAGCACTGAGGGGAGGATGTGGCGCTACATGAGGGGTAGTGTTCCAACAACGGAAGGCTGGTGTTTCAGTCTGCCAAACAACGTAATGACTCACCCAGGCAGGAAAATATTACCACCATGGGGATATTTGGATCGTCTCAGTCTGAGAGTAATTAGGGACTAAACTACAACAGCATGCTTCAGTGATGAAATGAGAAAATAAGCAATACCTCTGTCAAGTTCTGATTGGTGAGTATTAAATGAATATGGGCTTCTATCATCTTCCACCACAAACTAGGAACTTGCAGCAGATTGTCAGAATGGAGAACTATTTCCACATTTTCATGAAATAAGACAGCACATAAATGCACGCATGCACACACACACACACGCACACACAAACGTGGTGAGGTAAAAAATGTTACGGTTGGCAGAAAGACTTTTAGGGAAAATCATTACCACAATTATATAATTCATTTCTATAGCAGGCATTTGCTCATCCTGAAGCTTTTTCCATCCCTAATTACACTGTCTGCAAAGAGGGAAAAATGAGTCCAGAATGGCAAATGCCAACAATGTCATTTTATTAATAAGAATGATATACAACCTCCAAAATAAAAAGCTCATATGTTTAATGAATTTAGGTAATGGAATTATTTTACTTATTAGTACCAGTTGCACAAATGTAAATTCTCTGGCAAAGAGGACAAATGTTAATTTTTATTTCTTTGTATTTTCAAATTGTGGACAATTTGTATTCATTAGACCACGTAAAAACCTCTTTTCCCTTATAATTGTAAAGTGACATTATAATTAAATTGGATAACCTCAGCAGCATCTGCAAGTTAGGAATCACTTACAAGCTGGCTGGCCAAAGCCCTGGCACATTAAGCCACCAAACGGAGTTGCACATCAATAACCCTTCGCTGCCATGGCCAGGTCAGAACCTCAGTCACGCAGAGAGAAAAAGATTATTCAGCCTAAAAGGCCTAGAAGGTCGGGAATAAAAATGTCTTCTCAGAACCATTACCAGATTCTTCCAGAGTGCTTACTCTGAATCCTGAACACACACTTGTTTGACTTCCTTCACTGAGACCGCCTTGCCAACCCCCAGCTCCAAAAAAATGTCTTCCTACCAGCCCAGTCTCACCAGATCAGAATGAGAGGCAAACACAAATTATCTCTCTTCTCAATATGAACAACCTTTATTAGGCCAGGTTAATAAACTCTAATAGCTGTAAGGGCTAATACAATATTCAGCTATTGACATAAACATAAATATAAATTTCAAAGAAAATAACCTACTTTAGGAAAACTACCTGTACAATAAAAATTAATGAACTCCAAATGATTCTGCACATCTCCACCAAATTGCATTTTCAGGCTCGCATCTTCAGGACATGCTGGGTGGTTTGACGCATTCCCACAATTCATCTTCCTGCTAAGCCAATTTTAATTTAAATGCAATTAAAGGCTCAAAATGAACATTATGTATTAGATAAAGCCCCAAATCTGCAGACCATCATAAATATGATTTTCAGAAAAATTAATTACAAGCCATTAGGGCACAAGTCATCTTACTGCAAATGTTGAGTTAAACTGCAGAATTAGTTTGTTCGTTCCATTAAATGTTAAATACTGATTTTGAGCTTTGTACCAATTTAATATCACTAGGTCAGTTTATAAGAAAAATGTTATTTATAGCTAGAACTTCTAAAATGTCTTAGCATTTCTTACTAGTTAAATCACAAGCATTCCTGGAAAGAAATAAAAATAACCTGAAGTGAGTTTTAGTCAAATATTAAGAATATTAATTTTCATGTGCTGCTAATTTATATCATTATATACCATAAATCAAGCATTCTTCTTATACACTAGATTTTCTTCCCAAATAAATATTTCACCTTCATTTTTGCTGCACTTTAAGAATACGGGGAGGGCTTCCCTGGTGGCACAGTGGTTGAGAGTCTGCCTGCCGAGGCAGGGGACACGGGTTCGTGCCCCAGTCCGGGAGGATCCCACATGCCGCGGAGCGGCTGGGCCCGTGAGCCATGGCCGCTGGGCCTGCGCGTCCGGAGCCTGTGCTCCTCAACGGGAGAGGCCACAACAGTGAGAGGCCCGCGTACCGCAAAAAAATAAAAAATAAAAAAATTTTAAAAAATATGGGAAAATACTACAATTGTGTTTAAGTGAAACATATAATGCTGGTCTAATAAGCTAAAAGTCCAACATCACCACCCCTACCCTACTCCTAGGCTAGTGTACCATAAGTAAGCCAAGAAATCAAACATCCTCATGCTCTCCTGGAACTTACAAACTCAGAGAATACCAGGGTATACAAGAAGCAGAACTTTTTTTGAAATTATTGCATCAACTTGAACTTTTGGTGAGCATGTTTCCTAAACAGGCAATATGGTTATTCAAGGATGACATAATAATGTAACTCACTGATGGAAAGAGTTTGGAGAATCCAGTGAAACTCAGCAGCATTTGTACTATTGATTAATTTAGTCATTCCATTAAAAATAAGATGGTGGTAATTTTAAAAGGTTATAAAACCTGGGTACAGTTGTAATCAATCTCTTCATTTCTAATTACTTATCTTAAAAAAATCTCCCTCATACTTTTCAGTTGTTTTAAAATATATATATATATTATATAAAATCATAAAATACCCATATAATTTTTTTAAAAATCGAGCATAACTCCTGACTTCCAAAAAAGTCATCAAGTTGTTAGCAAAAGCTCCATTCCCAGTGAAAACAAACAGACTTTAGGAGGAACATGACAGTCCCCTTTTTCAGTCATTGCAAGATGAGATCCTCCTGTCTAGATTAAAGTCAGTTGCTTCTACATTGACTTCCACAGTGGTATTTCATTAAAAACAGAATTGCCTTAAAGGATTTAGACAAATTTGGCAAGTGAGTTATTCTAATTACTTTCCTTTCTGATTAAGTAAATACAGCTAATGTCGGGGGCAAAGTGGTCTGTTTAAACACCATTTATGAAAAAATTATAATATTATTTATTTGGAACACAAAAACGATTCAAGAAAAATGGCAATTCCTTCCCTCCAGTTCATCCATTGGATTAGCCCTAATCCCACACTTTAAAAAATTTATCACAGCTTTCCTCTAGCTCTTAAATCCTTCCCTTTCTCCAGGGCAATGTGATTATTTGCCTAGTTACTTATTACCTCTTGTCTACTTCTGCTTCAGGACAGATCCACACCAATTTCTGGACATTAACAGATAACAATAAAAGAAATGGTAAGTACATGATGTTATGGAGGCGTTAGTTAATGCTATGGTGATAATCATTTTGCATATATATCGATATAAGTGTATCAAATCAACACACTGTATACCCTAAACTTACACAATATTATGTCAATTATATCTTTAAAAATCTGGAAAAAACCCAGATAACTGTATATAATTAGAATCGAGTATACCGTAGCTGCCTAAGATGTCTGAAATTCTATTGTTTCCAAAAGAGACGTAGGATTCCTTATTACTTAGTATCTGCATGTATGTGAAATTTACATAATAGTTTTACCAAGTCTGGGGCCATTTGTTACACCAGATATTTCTAAATATGGGGAGGCACAGTTACACAAAATGAAATAAACACACACACACAGTCTCTTACATTAAAGTATTTCCTCATTGCTCGATTACATATGCCAAATAAGCCTAGTTAATACCATTTTGCTACTTAAAAATGAGTGGTTTAAGTTAAAATACTAGTAGTACTAATAATTTCTGTGAGCAAATGTTCAAAAAATAACAATAGGGTCAATGTCATATATGTAGCCCTGAGAAAACATATCGTGTTTTATTTTTCATCCAAATTCCTTAAGGCTAAAAGGTGATACGAAAAAAAGTATGGACAGATAAAATCCAGGCCACTAGGTATTATTCAATCACCCACCCACAACCTATTTTGGCACGCTTACCATGTTCCATAGATACTAATACAGGGAAACAAGGGTTGTGTTTGAGGATTAACTTTCTATGAGTAAGATTAAGATGACTTTGTAAAACAGGACTTAAACTGGATAATTTAACTTGTACATTTGAAATAGCTTAAAAAGAATTTAAAAGAGTAACTGAGGGCTTCCCTGGTGGCGCAGTGGTTGAGAGTCCTCCTGCCGATGCAGGGGACGTGGGTTCGTGCCCCGGTCTGGGAAGATCCCACATGCCGCGGAGCGGCTGGGCCCATGAGCCATGGCCGCTGAGCCTGCGCGTCCGGAGCCTGTGCTCCACAACGGGAGAAGCCACAACAGTGAGAGGCCCACGTACCGGAAAAAAAAAAAAAAAAAGAATAACAAAAAAGAATAACTGAATTAATTCAACTGCCATAGAGGATTTCAATCATCTCATCAAGTGTGGACTATTATAATTAGTTGAACTTCAAGTTCTACATTAAATCTTATGAATGACTTCCAAGGGTGAACTCTGAAGCAGAGCAGCAGAGGGGTTTTCTCAAGACCTTAAAATGTGTCATTAATAAAAATGAAAATCAAAGCTTCGTAGTGAATTCCTACCTTTCTGTCCTATAAATTACCACCCCTCAACAACAAGAGCACAAGACCAGTTATTGGAATTCAAGACATCTTATTTTCTTCACTTATTCAACATGCTGCTGTTCTCTAAAAAACATTATTGGGATACACAATAGGATGTATCACATCCTTTCCTGAAAGTATCTGACTCCTAATACTATGAATAGCTATTTTAAGGCAACAGCTTTTATTTGATTTTCTGTTATTCATTACTTTAGAACACCCATTTACTTTTGCTATGTTCAGAAATTGCCATCTTTCATTAATCCTAATAAGTCTTGGAAAATTGAGAACCTGGAAATGAAAGAACTACTGTAGATCAATTCTGATTATTTAAACTTGTGCAGAAATGTTTCTTTACACATGTAACAGACACACGCTGAACTCTGATCTTTTATAGTATGAATAAGAGTTAGAAATTTACACAGTAAATATTTTATAACAATTGATATTAGTGTTTCAAATGCTACAGGATTCATAATAGATTTCTTAAAGTAGGTGAACTTTCAGGAGAGTTCTAATTTTCCCCTGTAAATTATAAATCTATAATTGGCTGTCCTTTTATGTAATTATCCTTGGTACCCTCTCTGTTGGAGTACAACAATCCCACCCACCATTAAAAAGTCACAAGTAACCCTAGAATGAAGGTTCTAAATTTCACCACACTACTTTGAGGATTAAAAAGAGGAAAAGTATCTGGGGATAAAGTTCCAAATTATATCTTGCAGAGTTAAGTACAAGTCCTAATGGCCAAGAGTTATCAAATATGAACAGCTTGCCAAATACAGTAGTCACGAGAAGCCATTTTTAAAGATGAGAAAGCTGTGACTCAGCTTGATCAAGGCCTTAGCTGCTGACAGCCTTTCTGATCCTCATAGGAAAAAAAAAAAAAAGATAAAAGCAGTAATAAAGGTGAGGAAGCTTACAAGCACTTCCACATCATTACGGGACTCTAAAATACAGAGTGTGACTGCGCTGTGTGGAAATACGAAATGGGAAAGAAACTCGTGAAAGCTCAGGTACATCTGTCTACTTTGGAAAATTCTGAACTAGCCAGATCATCAGTGTGTAGGAATTCATATCTGTTAATACTATCACTAAGAGCCTTATGTATTGATAGTAATGCAGATTGTTAGTGGTAATAAAGGTATTCCTCTGAAACCAGCTTAATTTTTAGTCTCATATAAGTCTACATCTATTTTATGTCTTTCTAATATATTTGCAACTACTAGTCTCTTCCAAAACCTAAAAATAATTCTTCATTTCAGTTTCTTTCATCAACCACTTTTCACACTTTGATGCATAGACTCAAAATGATCATCAGATTTCACCTTTTTCCCCCATGTTACAATTCATTTCAATTTTCTTCTGGCTACCACTGACCCTTGTTAATTTCTGAATACTCCTCCATTTTTTTTTTTTTTTTTTTTTTTTTTGCAGTA
>NC_041224.1:116618378-116647712 GCF_002837175.3 Physeter macrocephalus | reverse complement strand
TCCGCGGCATGTGGGATCTTCCCGGACCGGGGCACGAACCCGTATCCCCTGCATCGGCAGGCGGACTCTCAGCCACTGCGCCACCAGCGAAGCCCTCCTCCATCATTTTTTGAATTTCACTTAGTTCCCAGCTGTAGGACTAGATGTGTCATCACTCTTTGAGACCTTAACCTAATCCTTTCACCACAGTGCTCTGAGATTTCTACTTACTTCAGTGTGCTTCCCTAAACAGTCTTCCAAATTACTTAATAATGCCACTCTTACTAGTAGAAAAAAAAAATTTGTTTTTGTGTCCATCTACATACAAGTTGTTCTATCCAAATCCTCCCCTCCTAAGTTCTCTTCAAGAATCTATTTCTGTTCATTAATTTGTTCATTATTTTAATCATTATTCATTAATTCATTTATTTACTAAAAAGCATTTATTGAGAATCCAGTTAGATTCTGAGAATATGCTGGTGAATAAAACAGATATGATGCCTGCTTTCATAAAGCCAACACTCTAAAAGGGAAGGCAGGCCACAAACAGTGCACACCAACTTTTAGTTACAAATTATGGCAGAAATAGGTCAGTGTTCCTTGGAACAGCTATTGGTCCATCTGTTTTATATTATATGAAAATATATTTATGTAGTTATAATAAAGTTGGTACCTATCAACATGCCATGGGAAAAAGCATAAAACTACTAAAAATAAATATGCTTATTGGTATATGACATAAGAAAACAAATTGTCTAATGTGTTACCACTACTATTGTACTTAGAGAATAAACAGTTTAGAGTACAGCTGATTTGTTTCATCCTGGTATTGTTCCTGAACTTTAAAACATCTGAATTTCCTTGCCTATGTGAGAATTTTAATAATGCTACAAAAGCATGCACACTTTTCCACAAACATTCAGGTAGTTAAATTCAAACCCAAATAACATTTTAACATTCAAGTTCTCCAAGAACACCTACCATGCTTAGCTTTGGGAGACCTGGGAGAGTACACCACTGACCAGAAGTCTTAAGAGACTTCCCACTATATCCCACAAGTTTGTTAAAATGATGGTAGAATTTAAAAATTTTTCAAACTTGAAGTGAAATGTACTATTTATGCTTCAAGTAGCATGCTGCAGAGGTCAAGCTGTAGTAATTTAAGGAATAAGTTTTAAGTAGAAAAATCTTTATTAAATCCCTAGAATCAATATTCATCACAATAGCTAGGCCAATA
The DNA here is from genome assembly GCF_002837175.3 of Physeter macrocephalus. Classification (NCBI taxonomy): domain Eukaryota; kingdom Metazoa; phylum Chordata; class Mammalia; order Artiodactyla; family Physeteridae; genus Physeter; species Physeter macrocephalus. The sequence goes on along the minus strand of NC_041224.1, from coordinate 116,646,496 downwards.
TTACACAGTAGTTGTTAAAGCAAGCTTTGTTTTACTAGCCCAACGTCAAAGCAATCGATAAGTCAATAAAATAAATAAAAATCAATAAGCACAGCTCACAGACTTCAGACTGTTAAACGCACTTGAAAACAAGACCTTTATAGCTATCCAAGCCATCAAGAAATATTTTTCACTTACAGGATACTAAGAATATTCTAAACACTCTTCAAGATGCGCAAGCTTCTAAACAGATTTAAACTCAAATCTTTGAATACTTTTTAATCACAAAGAAAGATTTCCTAAGTCCATCTGAATTAAGATACTGAGTGGTTTTGCAGGGTCATTGGAAATACTGGTGAATCTTGTCATTCTCCAGTTTTAAAAGTTAATTCAAAACCACTGCACAGAAATTATCATAAGGATGACCCACATCTATACTACAACTGTATCTTTTGCATGACTTATAACACATGTGCCTGGTATTCACAGCAGTCACTTCCTACTCAGAAACCACCATATTGAACTTAACTGTTTCAACACTTCATTGAGTGACACTGAATAATGTTCCAAATATTTGCCTAGATCTTAATTTTATTCTACTCTAAAGGAAAAAAGCTCTGGAATCCCTTATATTTTATCTTTGCTTTTCACCCCACTTCTCTCTCTGTGTAGCATTAAAACTCTTCTAAGTGAGAAAGAGAAGATTCAACTCAGCACAAACTTAAGGATAGACACAAAATAACCAACTCAACTCAGACTTAAGTATTAAAAAAAAGGGAGGAAGGAAGGAAGGAAGGAAGGAAGGGGGGAGGGAGGGAGGGAGGCAGGCCTTAGCACCTAGGATTTCAGATAACACTTTAATCAGGGGTTCAGATTACATCAGCAAGATTGGGTTTCTCTCCATCTCCGAGTTTTGCCTTCCACCTGATGGTCTTCAAGCTCAGGCTCCATGAAGTGGTAGGATGGCTGACAACACTGCCAAAGCCCTATCTTCTCAGGTTCAAATCCAGAGAAAAGAATGTGCTTTTCTTCTAAAAGTCCCAGCAAAGGGCTCACATGTCCATTGTTAAACCCTTCACCATGGCATAACCAGAAGCAGCCAGAGCTCTACCTGAAAAAACTAAATCTCAAACCCATTCCCAAGATCACAGGTAGAAACAACTCAATTCAAACTCAGGGCCTGAGAAGTGGGATAAGAATGATACCCCAGAGGAAAAGTGTAATACTGATACCAGGAGGAGAGTGAATGAACACCAGATAGCCATAGTAACACATTCACTGTGATACCCCAGCTTAGCACTGGTACGTGGACATAGAACTATGACAGCTCCACCGATTCTGTATTAGGGACCTTAAAGGTAAGAATCCACTGGAAGGGGTGCAAGTAGACCAGTCATGAAGCTTCATTTGCATAGAGAACCCACTCTTTTTATTTAAATTGCATATCATTAGGGGTTACTTGAGTGAAGCAGATGACAAAATTGATACAGGCTCCCCCAGTCCATCCCTTGAAGCAGTCACCACTACAGGACAGGGTTAGGGTCGGCAACTAGGAGAAGGAAGGAAGGATCATTTCTGTTCACGTTTTTCTAATTATTCAAATTCCAGGTATTATGTTTAGTTAAATAAATATGATTGGATTAAAAATATTTATTAATATTGTTCATTTATATGGAAAAGGACTTAACAGGTTAGACAACTAACTATTAAACTACATTCCTACCTATACATTATCTCCCCAGAATCCTTTAAAATAAAAATTGTACTACACCTCTGTGCACATGGTATATACTCAGAGCAGATGGAAAGGGAAAACAAAGGCAGGAAAGACCTTGATAAGAGGAAAAGGGTTAGAAAGGTAGAAGTAAACACATTCTTTGATCTCAATATATTGACTTATCAAGTATACTGGTCAGCAAAGATCTAGTAATTTCTAAAAATGGTAGAAGTTGATCCATCTTAGGCAGGCAAAAATGCCGCTGAAGAGCAGTCTGTGAAGCTTTCCCTAAAACTTAATCTTTATCCTGGTACAATGTGAAAGAGCTAATTGAGAAAAAAAACTGAGCATCTGGGTGATTCAGTGGAAACCACAACAGACCTTTCACTGCAGAAAGTGCCTCCAAGATATGAATAACCAATAGCTCTATCCACCTCACAGTGTGTGATTAAACCTCCAGTACATCCAGCTGTATAAAGCCAATCTGAAAGGAGGGCAAGAAGGGATGCATCTTCAGCAGCCTGAAAACTTGGAACAGGTGAAGTGACACTGGCTGTGATGATAAATCATGCAGCGGCAGCATCACAAGCCTCCGACACCAGCCAGTGGCGAACTCAGACAGGCTCTCCTGAAAGAGTTGGAAATGTCAGTGCACCCACTCCTTCCTAATGGAAAGATCTGAGATTGATTCTTTCTATATGCAAGCAGCAGGGTTCCTGACAGCAGGACGGAGGAGAACCCAAAATACTTAATTTAGTATGTTTGTTTTGGTGTACATGTTTATTTTTTGTTTTTTATTTGCCTCTTAAGCAGCCAGGAGTCAAATTACTGAAGATCATGGGTAGCATTTGGCCACTGGGCAGTATTTTTAGTGAAATACATACTCAGTATCTCCAAGTTAAAAATAATGATAAATTGGGCTTCCCTGGTGGCGCAGTGGTTGAGAGTCCGCCTGCCGATGCAGGGGACACGGGTTCGTGCCCTGGTCCGGGAAGATCCCACATGCCGCGCAGCGGCTGGGCCCGTGAGCCATGGCCGCTGAGCCTGCGCGTCCGGAGCCTGTGCTCCACAAAGGGAGAGGCCACAGCAGTGAGAGGCCCGCGTACCGCAAAAAAAAAAAAAAAAAAAAAAAAATAATAATAATAATGATAAATGAAAGTAATGGAGAGATATAGGGAGGAGATTAAAATCTTCCTTTACTCATTATGGGAACCAGGCACTTTTATTTCATCATTTTTTTTGGTTATATTCTGAATAACAGTATACATAAACATTTCCAGACAATTATAATGAATGACATTTATTGGGAACGTATGATATGTATGACATAATCTAAGTGCTTTGTGTGTGTTCATGTGTTTGTGCTCACAACAACCCAGAGGTAGAGTTCCTCTTTTACAGGTGAGGAAACTGACACAAAGAGTGTCAAGTCACTTGCTCAGGTAACACTTCTAGTAGATGGCAGCATTGGGATTAGATCCAGGCCGACTGCATTTTAAGCCTCTGTTCTCATTTATAGGCGGTTTAGCTTCATTTTGGTTTATATATGAACCAAAAAGAATGGAGTTGAGAGAATTTCTACTCAGAATTCTGTAACTATCATAGGATACCAAATTTTTATGCAGACTTTGCAAATCTGGATGCAGATCTCTACGATATAGATAGTTACATCCACATCCAAACATAATTGTGATATAGTGGTGGTTCACAGCTGCACCCCAGGTGCCCTCATCTGTTAGGACTACATTATCTAAGACGTACAGAACTCCACTGGGCTTAAGAGATTTAAATCAATACCTTGAATTAACACCAGGAAACGAATGTTGCAAAGACACAGACAGGTAGGCGTGTTAGAAACTGTATTTATGAAAGAAAATTACAACCTTTTCGGTGCAGTTTTCATTACCAAGGAAGGCATGTGTGTGTGCATGTGTGCGTATTGGGACATGTGTGTACATGTATATACACTGAATAATGTCTACATAAATGTGTATCTATGAAAGGAGACATTGATTAGACAGCAACATCTTCAATGGAGATAAAATACCTCTTATAGGAATTAAATTTAAGTTTTTTTGAATTTTCTCTACATGGGAGAATGAAGGTTCAACTCACTCTGCCAGTAGAACTGCATCGGAAAATCAAGACTAATTCCTCAGTTTTTAGTCACAGCTTGCATTTTTACTGTTTTAATTTCAGGGAAACATTTGGGGGAAACTAAGAGTCTTCAGCTTTCAAAGGGTAGAATATGTTATGTCTTGCATTGCTTTAAGATTTTAGCATTTGCAAAGTACTGCAGCATACACTATCAAACGAGTTAATTCTTTCATTTGTATAGGGACATTATATTAAAGCCTCAGCTTGAGAAAACAGACAGTATTTCTGATTCCATTCCATTGCATTCTGGTTGACTATTTTTTCTAAGTGAGCAATACAGTCTTTCACCAAAAGGGCATCTTGAACTTTCAGTCAGCAAATAAAGGCTTTACTCTCTACAGGACAAATGTTTGAACCAATATCACTCTTTATGGACTCTATAACTACTCCTGTATTAAAACAAAATATATTTCATATGGACCCTAATTAAAATTTTGGAAAACAATAATTAAGTCTCAATTATTTACAGGTCATGATGCTTACTTAGAACCAATCCATATGCTTTACCTAAGCAATTGAGCCTAAAGTTACTCTGTGGAATTGACATTGATGGCAATAAGCAGCACTTCTTTGTATTTAAGTTTGCCATTGAGTCCTTTATCTGAAAAGTGGGATGTGCCTTTATTTGGAATCTTCAGAGTGCTGTCTGCAAGGCTGTGGGAGGCCAGGATGGAGCTGGAGAAGAATGACAGTCAGCCGTGTGCCGCATACGGTGTCAGGCTCTTAGGATCCGCAAAGGGCTTCTAAAAAGAAGTCTTTTGTTAATGTCTCCTCAGAATGGTGGAGATTGAAGACATCAACTTTAGGGTTTACTTTTAAGCCACTACCTTACAGGAGCTAGGAGGTGTTTATCATGCTCTTGGTCATCAGCACATGGCGTCATCACAGGCTTATTTTGGTAAATTCTGTTCTTTCTTGCTGAACGGTGTAATTACCCACTTCATCCTCCCTCCCTCCTATCCCTTCATCAGGAAGGAGACAAGGACCACATTCTGTTCACTTCTTCACAGTAGCCAGAATGGTGTTTTACGCATAATAGACACTTGGTATTTGAAATCTGTTCTCATTTACAAATATTATTTTTGTATAACTACTCTTTTGTGATCCCACAACAAAATTTGTTAAAATCCTTTTATAAATCTTAGCTTGTAATAAATATAACTGGTCTATTTTTCCTGTGAAATTATCTTTCCTTCTTAGAGTCCTAAGAAGTTACTCTCTAACAGTCCAAACTCCACTCCAGGATTCCAAACACTCCAGCATCGCAATCAAGGGTGAGGTGCTCCATGATCCAGCCCTTGGAAGGTGCAAATCTTGATCATCTTTTAAGGCCCAGCATTGATACTCTTTATTCAACAAATACAGATGTCTTTTACTGTCAAATATATGTCAATCACAAGAAACTGGGAATAAAATGTCAGGCAAAAACAGACACTATCCCTTCTTTCATGGAGCTTACAGTCAGTGGAGGAGACAGATATGGAATAATCCATCATGCCAATGGATGTATAATTGCAAGGACTATGGAAGGGAAAGAACTGAGCCCTTGAGAGTTGATAACAAAGGAACCAGACCTAGTGTGGGACATCAAAAAAGCTGCCCTGAGGAAGTTACACTTTAGATGAGATGGGAAGTGAAAATGAAAGTAAAACAGATGAAAGAATGGGACACCGGGATACAGCAGGAAATATATCTGAACACGGTGGAGGGAAAGAACATGAAGAGTTCAAGACACTGAATGAAGGCCAACGTGGGTGAGGAAAAGAAAGGAAGCTAGAGAAGTAGGCTGGGCTGAGACCATGATTTCATGGGAATGATTTTAGACTCCTACAGCTTAAGTGCAATGAGAAACCATTGAAACCTTCTCCATGGAGCCGTGTCCTGCTTTCCGGGAGAGAAGTAAGCTCTCCCTCCTCTGACGTTCAGCTGTACAATATTTGAATCCTTCTCATGGCACCATCGCATTCTACCTTGTTCTATGGGCATTTGTGAGCATCCCTTTATACATCTTGCCTTACTTAGCACCTGCACAGCATACTGCCTACAACTCTTCAGTAAATACCGTCTTACTGGAATAATGATCCATCCTTCAGTGATCAAAGATTCTTTTACCTTGAACTACCCAATGACTAACAAACCTCTATTTTCATATATTAATTTAATACTCTAACTTATGAATTCTGAACACTTAGCTATTGCTGGCATTAAATTAGTTTTACCTCTTAGACTTGGCCATAAAGCAAAATATAGAACTTTAATTTTTGGAATTTTGCATCTCTCTTTTCAATTAATTTTATCATTTGATAATTACAAGATCCTTTCTTCCACCCTTTTCAAGGTAATTTATCTACCATGCATGAGAAATCTTCTTTTTGTATGTCTTACTTGGTGTTATATTAAGCTTTCCATCATATTGAACGTTCCTTATCAAAACTGATTAAGGAAAAGCAGGTTGCCATCCTGTTTTCTGTCTTTTCTATCATTACACTTATTAAATCACTTGAATCATTGTTTTTTCAAAAGGCTTTTAGAAGATTTTAATAGCATCTTCATTGTCTGTCAAGATTTTTTACCCTAAATAGATGCTCGATAAATGTTTATTGAGAAAAGGAGGAAGGAATTGAGAAGGGGAGGGAGAGATCATCTCTACCATGTCCACCTTCATCTTTTGCTGCCTTAAATTAAATTTTACAGTAACTCTTGTCTATGCTTTTAAATTGATTTTTTAATATTTTTCCTAATCCATTGGATCCCACTTTTCTTTTTTACCTCTCAAGATTTTTTTTAACCGTAAGACTATGAGTAAGCAGAGAAGGTGGGGAGGTGGAGAAATGAGGAGAGTTGGTCAAGAACGATAACACGGATGCAGCCCAGTGCCTAGGATGGCCAACGAGAGAAGCTCAATCCTGAGGAGACAACACTAGAATATCTGATGGGTCACCAGAGCTGCTACTGATGCAACTGGTATGACATGACATGACATGACAGTGATATTCTGAATGGTGGTCAAACAAGCACACTGGTGGCATTGGTATGACTGCTTCCTCATCTTCCTCTTATCCCTGTGCAACTTTAAATGTATTCATATTAATGGTGGCAACCTGAAAATTGCTCTACCTCATGAATCTTTAGTGGCTAACACATTTCCTTCAAAGGAATTTGTCTCACATCAGGGCAAAGTATATTCCAGAAAATGCATAAAGGGTCCTAGAATGGAACACTAGAAATTATGTATGTCAGCCATTTATAAAATGTGGTTCATGAAGGGGAGGGTAAGACGGAACTGTGCCTGGACTACTCCTCCAACCTCAACCCGAGAAGCTCTACTTCTATTACTGTTTCATCTGTTTATGCGTCTGGGTAAGACATATTGGCAGGAAGTCTCCTCAGCTTTAAAACAATAATATGTAGAAGGTTTTACATTTACTTGGTTTTTGATGAGAGAAAGAAATATTTGAGAATTACAATCCAGCCATCTTGGCTGTAAGAAAGACCTGCCAACTAGAGGGAGTCCACTATCCCGGCAAAGGATTCCCAGGGAATGTTAAACAGGGGCTTCCTGAGTAGCGAGTCTATTATCTCCCTAATTCAATGAGGAACCATGATGTCCTGGGGCTGCAAAGCAAAACATAATGTTTGCAGAAGGAGCTGTGCTTTATCGCTCCGTGTAATGGGCAGCCTGTGTTTTATAGTTAAGGGCATGCTTTTTCAAGTGGATGCTTTTGAAATACCCCTGAAGGTAGGTTCATAAAAAGAAAAGATAAGTATAATAAGTAAGCTGACTGAATAAATAAGAATACTCAAGGCCTATGCATATTATACCACATGAGACAAGTACTGTGAAATACTGGCACTGGTTTTTTTTGTTTTTGTTTTTTGAAATGCATCAAAGAGGTCAGCCTGGAGAAATGCTGCGGGGCAGCATCCCCCATTTATGTGGCCCTACTCCAAATCTCATGAGTAGCAAGAGCAACGAAAGGCTTTGACCACCTGGCCATGTGTTAGCAGCAAGGGCTGCCTCTGGTGGAAGTCAGGCGCAGAGTTAGGGAGATGATGGCAACATTATTCTGTAACACCTTCTGAGTGTTACTACAAAATGACAATATTGTTTTTAGCCCATTTCCCTTAACCAGATTGACAGAATTACAGGTTGACATTATTGTGAAATTTTATGATGTATCATGTTAACTGTGCCAGTTTGATTAGCCTTGATTGACAGCTTGTACCTGAACAGAAAGTGAAATACCTCAAAAATATAACACCAGTGGATCTCACACGATTTTCACAATAAACAAAACCTCTAGCTAATTTTTAACTAACTAGGAATTTCATCCTAACGTCATTCTATTAAAATTTCATTTCTTTCAACCTTATCTTGAGGTTGAAACTGGAGGAAAATAAATCCAGGCTGCAGTTAAAAAATCACCGTTTGCTTTCTGAGTCTTTAAACGCATTAGCAACAGACTGCTTGCCTAACGTGGCCCTGGCCTGCATTACCATCAGAGGAAACAGATGTACCTCAGGCCTGGCATCCCTACACAAAGGCCAGGCTGAGATATGAAGCCTTCAAAAACACAGTAGAGAAAGACAGGCACAAATACCTATCTGCATTATCACCAAACCTCTGCAATGCTTCTCTCTTACAGCATCCTCATCTGTTAATGAAACAGACGTTGATCTTCTTTTAAATACTGGAACTAGAATCTAGACTGCCTAGTAAATTAAGCAGAGGGGTTGTACTTTCCCCTCTGGCTCCAGGATGAATTGGACCTACAATTCAATCTGGAATGAGATTGGTAGTTTCCACTCATTTTACAGATTAAAGCCATTCATGTTGCAGAATCTGGACATACTGAGAGGTACAATTAGACACCTCTTGTAGATTCCACTTGCCACCTGACTTGTAAACACATTCATAAAAAGTGGGACTTGATCCAAACAGTCCCCTCCAATCAAGAATCTGCTTTACTTCCTTCTTTGTATCTCTGGAAATCTGTAACAATTATGCCACCAGTTCAAAAGTACTGCATCACAAAAGGATTATTCAGATGCTTCTGAGTTGTATTCTTTGTTGCATAGAGTGGAAACATTAGGTTCCCACAAAATGAGTGCCTGCGCTCTGTGACAAACCAGATTCTAAGGGCAGAGTATCCAGTTATGGAAAAAAGCAAACCACCTATAGAACATTCAGTGTGCAATTTTTTTAAACTTTTTTCTTTTCAGTGTAGATGGTACATCAGGAAGGCTTTTGTTATTATTTTTATTTCCTGGAGGAACAGCACTTGATTATCCAATTTACAGGAAGGAAATGCAACTGCTGAGATGCACTGGGGCATGTTTTGTTAACACACCCACACCACTGCCTGCTCGCATAAAGCACATGTGTCCATTTATTCATACATGCATTTGAACTTAATAAATCTATTAATCCCATAAAGGGGTCACTCAAAAGAAAAACATGCTTAACACGTCTTTCTTGAAGATTGTACATGTTTTAGGCTGGTCTCTTCCTAGCTTTGCTGTGTTTCCTAGGGGTAACAACCCTTGCTTTGGATTTCTTCTCTCCACTTCCATTCCAGACCCAGACAAGTGAAATATAATCCTGGGATAGCACGCTTGTACCTCCAGGGTCTATTTTCTAGAGTTTTGGTTTACACTGATAACCTGAACTGTGAATATTACATAGACCCTCAGGCTAATAGTGGACAGTCTTGGCAGGTAACATGAACACAGACAATTTTAAAAGCGGTGATAGTTATATTCAAGGTTTTTAGAATGAAAAACCTACACATACACTGAGTCTCTTTCCTGATGGGACCGGCCATGAAATATGCAGCTCCCAGAAGGCTGTGGAAAGAGAGCTCTAACTCTGCTTCCCTTAAGAGGATGGCCAGTAGTACAAAAGACTGCATCCACTGAGAAACTCAAGTCTGTGACCGGGAGATCTGTTAGACAGGAGTCTCTGGGTAGGGGCAGCATCTTAATGGGAAAGACAGTCAGGCTAAAAAGGACCAGAGTGTGGTAGTGTATAGAGATGGGGAGCTGGCTTATCAAAGGTTATTAAAGGCACCCTGCTGGGTTTTATGAAGGGCAGGGTGTTATCGTCATAGTTTTACCAGGGCTGGATCAGGCATGAAATTATATATATGTGTGTGTGTGTGTGTGTGTGTGTGTGTGTGACTATATATGTCTTTCACATATATATGTGCTTTAGCACCCCCATTTTCTCATCTGCAGGACAGGAATGATGAAACAGATTATAAGGATTAAATGCAATAATCTATGTGAAGCACCTACCATAGTACTTGGTGCATTTCCAACATAAAAAGTTGTTGTGTACCATTACTTCTTTCCTTCGATGACTGGGAAATATATAGTTATGCTCTATGAATGGTACTCTAATTTCATACAATTATTCTTTTATCTGTTCACTTAACATCCATTGACTGACCACTTTCCGTGTGCCAAGCACTGTGCCAAGCACTGTGCTAGGTGGCATTTCATGGTCGAACACTCTCCAGGTTGGCTCATTCCAGACTCGGGTTCCATAATAACTCAAAATGTGTAAAATGGATTTTTAAAAGTAGTATTGTCATATTACTAATTTCCAGACAACCATCTCTGAACAGTCGGATCTGTCCTGGGCAACATACATAACCTGGATGAGATGACAAATGGCTTTGTGTAGACTTATAGAGGTAAATGTCTTGGAAAAGACAGATGCTCAAGGAAAGGCTGTCCTTAGTTAACAAGCACTGAGAGTACACAAGAGGATGTATCAAAAATGTCCAAGGCCTACAGCAGGTAAGAAAGCGCCACAGGGTACCGACGCAGAGCTCAGACTCTGGAAGGGTCATTCAGAGCTGGGAGTTCCAAACCAGGCAAACCCTGATCATCCACATCCACTGTGCTGAGCTGTGCAGATATCTATCCTCTCGAAACCAGTTTCCTGTTCTGGGCTAACCCTCATCAGAGGGAGTCTGCAAGGAATATGTGGGAAATGACTGGAAAATCACTAGCACATAATAAATAATCAATAGGTGGTAGATACTGTTACTGAGAGATATGGTTGGTCTCTTCACAAAATTTGATTTCCTTGGAGAGAAGGAAAAAAAAAACTGCGTACACAAAATTACTGGAAAACATAAATAAAACAAAAAAATGTCAAGTACACATAATAAAACAAAATATGCCCATTTGGTGGAACATACATGCACTGAAATTGAGGAACCCTGTGTTCTAATCTGTTTTGCCATTATCTAGTTCTTCGACCATGCATTAGTCTCTAATGTCTCTTAGCTTCCGTTTTCTAACCTAGCAAGTACATTCCTTTTAGCTCTAATTCTAAACACTTCTCCAAGTTTAGAGGAAGCCAGAATAAGGGTATACTGGTGAGTCCTGGCTTGAAGCATGGATTAGGGGCACTCCTGGACTTGCACGAAGTAGTGGGAGAGGCATACAGGTGGAGGGAACGGGATAAGTAAACAAGGACGCTATGGGGTGAGTAAACACGGAGAGAATGAGGTAAGTTAACTTGAAGGAACAGATTAAGCAAACACAGGGGGAACGGGGTAGATAAAACCAGACCTGTGTAGTCAGGCAGGCAGTCTGTCCATCTCTGTGCATGCTGTTAGTCTCTCTCTTCCTGCTCCGCTGCTTCCATCCCCACCTTCCCAGGGCCTGTATGCCTCACCTCCTCTCACTGTGGGATTTGTAATCATAGAAAAGTCTGTCGACTACTCCCTGGGAATTCCAGAGCAGTTTGCAGCTGCTCTAAATTGCTCCATTAAAAAATTCTTAGTGCAATCTACATTGTAAAACTTCATGTTTAACAACAAAATGAGCTTGCAGCAAGATGCCCACACAATGAAAAGCAAAGAAAGCTTCACAGCATTTCTAAGAGACAGGGTTATTCCAAAAGCAGTTTCATGTAGCTGTTTTTTCTACCCACGGATAACTCCAAAACAGCTAAGTTCATTTCTTTTAACCCATATATATATATATATATTTTTAATTACAAATTGCATTTCCAGGTTTTTGTTATCTAAAGATAAATATCCTATCTGCAAATTAGTTTTTTTTTTTCCCCCCAGCTTTGCTAACCATGTATCTTCTGGACGACTCCAGGGATAACCACTGTTCTCTGCACAGGAAGTAGCTCAACTCCCTTCTAGGAGCTGATTTTAAAGAAATCATGGCTGCTATTTCACTATAGAGAAATATCCTATTTCCACTGTATCAAAAGGATATTCCTTTGTTTCTTTTTCTATCTTTTTCACAGTGGGAAACATAGTGATTTCAGAAACCTCATTCTCAGAGCAAGTCAGTCCTCTACTATAGTGGAGAAGTTTGTAAGAAAGTAGTGTATTTAGAAACCACCTAATAGAAAAGAACAAAGCCAAATTCAGATGATGAAGTGCTAAGAAAGGCCTTGACGTCATGCTGTTACCAGTTGTAATAACATGGGACAATGACAGGGAGGAGATGGCAGAGTCAGTCATTGGCACCAATTTTCTGTGGCCCACAAGGAGACAACTACCTCAGTCGAATAAGCACAAGCATTTGGTAACTGAAGATTCCTTTAATACCATAAAGCATTTTGGGCCAGCTTGCTTGTCTGCCTCACAGAGTTTTTAAAAACAACTATGGTTACCTGTATATCCACAAAATCTAGCAAATAGTTGGCATAATTAATAAATGAATGAGTAAAAACATCATCCACGCAAAGGTATATAACTTTCCAGAAGGGGTTTAATTAAACCAAAGAAATCCTACCAAGTAAGATAAGGTAAGATTTTATGTAATTATACCAAGGGAACACACTGGAAAAAATAATGATCTAGATAGGGTCTGTAGGAGTAATGGTAAGAGCTCCGGAGTTAACAGGCTGGGCATGAGCCTAGCACAACCATTTAACTGGCTACCTGATCTTTGGAGCTCAACTCACTGACTGTGTTTCAGGTCAACGCCAGACACTAAAAGCACAACAGGGAAGAAAAGAATAACAGTCCCTGCCTTCAACTGTGTGACCACCCCGGGGACAGGAGACAAACTAATGAAGACACTCCATAAAACAGAGCTACAGGTGCTATGACAGAGATAAAGAGGGGACTGGATGGAATAGAATGGGATACAGGGCACTACATGAGCTCATGGGAGGGTGCACCTACTTCATTCTTAACTGGTAATAGATGGTGGAGGAGTGCTATACGTAAACATTTAAATTCTTCTCTGAGTCTTTAAAAAGTGAAGTACAGTTAGGCTTTTACAGAGGAGGGAACGGGTGGGGGAAGGGAAGCAATCCAGGCGAGAGGCGCCACAAATACAAGTGCCTGAAGATAAAAAGGAAACATGCTGGCACTCAGAAGGGGAGATCTGTAGGGCCAGGGTTTACAGGGCTGTGTGAGAGATGAGGTTGCAGAAAAAGGCAGAATCTTGATCATGAAGGATCTTGCCCACAGTGTCAAAGATGAGCAAGAAATGTCCTAATTTCTCCTCGCTTTTACTATTATGTATTATTTTATATAAAATTCACTAACAGTACCTTGAGATTATTACCAAAAAAGGTTCTATTATCAATGAGGAACAGTAGATGCACAGTATTAATTTCCATCCCTTCCTCTCTTTTTTGTCTGAAAGCAATCTTAAGAGGCTCAGTTCAAAGAAGGAAGGATGAATTGTGAGGATTGGATATTGTTCTTTATCTGATACAAGTCCTGGAAAGGTTATTCTAATTGCTGTATAAAATTTTAAAGATTATCCCAAATCTGACTTAAAGAGAGGATGAGAGAAGTGGCACAGTCCCCCGTAGCTTGGAAGAAACAAGGAAGGAGAAAGAAAGCTATTCAAGCACTTTCCATTAGACTACGTATGAGATGGAACAAAGGGTAACAGCATTCCTGTTTCACTGGTGTTGATTTTTGGATCTATCTGCCATTCCAGGGGTGGGTCTTTGGGTTTGGATGATCCAGATGAATCAGAACAAGAAAATATTTTACTCAGTAATTAAGGGGTGTGCCATACACTATCCAGGTCAACTAAAACACACAATAAATTATTCCTTAATTCTTTTTTTTTTTTTTTTTTCGGTACGCGGGCCTCTCACTGTTGTGGCCTCTCCCGCTGCGGAGCACAGGCTCCGGACGCGCAGGCTCAGCGGCCATGGCTCACGGGCCCAGCCGCTCCGCGGCATGTGGGATCTTCCCGGACCGGGGCACGAACCCGCGTCCCCTGCATCGGCAGGCGGACTCTCAACCACTGCACCACCAGGGAAGCCCTATTCCTTAATTCTTAAAACAAATAATGGTCACTAATGTTCCCATTTGATTAGTAAGTAGAAAGATAATTTTCCCATCCATGTGTAAAGAGGTGTGGAATCATGGAGGGAGCCAACAATCTATGATGTGGCCCCAGCTACCATTCATTGGTTTTTATTCCTCATGCCATCTGAGCTCAACTTCTCAGAATCAGGTTCTTAAGGTGCTCTGAGTGCAAAATGGATATTTTATTTAAAGAATGGTTTCATTCTCCATGACTATGCTAGGAATGGAAGGAGTGCTCCATGAGAGCCTTTTAATTAATCTTGGAGAAGAAATGTGCAGGAAAGCTACTTAGGAAGTCATATACTTTCTGTCTCCTTGGCCCTTTCCAAAGCACATACTAGCATGGTGGTTATAGCCTGTGCTCAACAATCAGACCCAGCCTTTGCTAGCTATGTGTCTGTGGGCAGGTTCCTTCACCGCTATAAGAGTTGGCGTCCTCATCTGCAAAATAAGAGCTCATAGCTACTACAGATGAATGTTGAGAATATTAAATGATATTATCATTTATAAATGATATACAGGCATGAAATGTGTAGATGAGTGACAGGTACATGCAAAGTGTTCATAAATGTTAAATATTATTCAATGTAAATTTTTTTGCTTAAGAAATAGTTCTTCTCTATCAAAATAAGAGAAAAACGTATTTCTAAGGTAATATAAGAGTATATTCTTCTGCCACTAATTTGATTATTGTCCTAGTAATAAACACTGTATGCAATACAGAGGATGGGTACCTCCAAATCGAGGGTCTATATATAGAGGCTCTTCATTTCCGTCAGTGCAATCATTATTTATATTTAACTCACATCTATCATTTCCTCTCCATACTGGCATACACTATCCACATCTGCCTAATGTATCTGGGATTGCTTCTACATACAAATTATTTATAATTCTGGAATTCACAGAAATCATATATACTTTAAAATCTTTAAAAATTTTTGAACACCATCTCTGTGACTAAACAACATCTTAATTTAAGTCAAAAATACAGCCAAAGAGGTGGGCACATCAGGTATCCTGGAAATAGCAGTAAGTGCCCATGCACCTAATATTGTACATTTTTTCTCTCTAGTATTTGTTATATGCACTTTGGGATGTGGGAAACATGTATGAGAATTATTTTATTTTTAAGGTCACACTTTATTAAAAAGAAGACAAAGTAGTTACAAAGATGCAAACAAAACTGCAAGATAAAATAAAGGAAAAAAAATAATAACTATGAAAAAAAAGAAAAGGGATGGGGAATTAAGAGGAAGATAAGAGAGGAATGAAATAGCAAAGTGCACACCATGAAATCCTCTGACCTTGACAGAAGGAGGTCACAACTCTGATCTTCACACTGTTTGCAGGATCCATAACATACAGACCCACTAGTGGCTCAAAGAGAAGCATAATTATTCCTTCACCAGACCAGAGGAAACCTTTCCCCTTGGGTCCTGAGAGAAAGGAAATCTGACGTACGACAACCACAACTTTCAGTCAGCGCAACGATTAGTGTTTTTTTTCTTTCTGACTATTTTGTCTGATACCCCTTAATATTAAGCCTGATGCCACAACACAATTCAAGAAATTCTCTAGTGGATGAAAATGATACGGTCTAGTATGAGGCTTTCTGATAGACTGTGAAGAGTCATCTCCAGAGGAATAGATGGTGATACATAAACACACCTTTCTGAAGGCAAGAACGTTTGGTTAGATGATCCCTACACCTCTTTGAGAATTCCTGGAATGTCACTTGTGTGTGTGCGTGTGTGTGTGTGTGTACGCACGTGCACATGCATACACACTTTACCTTCTAGAACATCAACTGATAGTGCTAGGGAGCACTTCAGTGGGTTTGAGTGACCTAATAATGTTAAAAAAAGAAGAAGGATAATCCAAGTACTCTAAGACTGTTAACAATGTCTGCATCACAGAAATTCTATTTGTATTTATGGATCCACAGAAAGTGCAATACTAAACCCAGTAACGCTACCTGGTGTTAGCAATTCACCATGATGAAATGAACACTAGAACAGTCATCTTAGGCCCAGGTGACCTAACTCTGTGTCTACAGGCATGGCATTTAACTTCTCTCTCTCTTTAACCATATGTAAAGTGTGAATATTGGACCAGTCATAACATTCAGTCATTATGGAACAAGACTTTGTTTGACACAAAGAATCAGAAATATGCATTGATGTCCCTTGTCTGCATCATGTGTTCTACTCAGAATAGACCATGGGACAGAGTCACACGTGGACAACTGATGGGAGATTTACGAGTTCCTAAATCCCCCCTATTCTAGGGGAACCTCAAGAATGGAATGAGCAGTAATTATAAGTCAAGGAGTTAGATGTCTGTATTCTTTGAATCAAAGCATCCCACTTTAAAATGGATTTTTAAATATTTAGGAAAGGATCCTAATGATGAGACAGTACAAATCAGCGCTGTCTGAATATGTGATGGTGTTATCCATTCAGATGGGCTGAAATAACAGTCATGAATCTAAGTTTCCCATCCCCCAGCCGCAGTCCCACCAGCCTATCCCCTTTTCAGTCTCGCTCCAGGCTAGCAGTTGAGCAGACTAGTTAAAAGACAATTAGTCCAATTTCACATTCTCTAGCAGCCGAAAAATTTCATGTTATTTCAGTCACAGTGGATGGATGCCAAGTTCACTGGAAGCAGCCCTGCTGATTTATCCAGTCCATTTTAATACTTTAGAAATACTGTTAAAACATGGCTGTCCTAATTACACAGAGATCAACGCACAGCGTCCCTCTCACCCAGGACTCTCCCAGAAGGGCTGCAATCAGCTGCATTCCCCTTAATTTCACCATGCAATTCCAACTAATTTCATCCTAGTACAGTGCTGTCAGACAACTCCCATGTCTCTGCGGTTTTAATCGATTAGCTCAATGTCTCTATAATGCATCACCAGCTGCCAGGCACAGAACTGGACGCTTTGCAAGCATTTCAGCTAAAAGACAGTTTAATTACTACACCAGCCTCTCAAAGGCATAGGCACAAAGCCTTGGAAGCAAATTATTAAAATATTTGGTGTCAACAAGCCACTTTATAACTGAGCAAACAATGAAAATCCAAGAGATGGAAATAAGGAGAAAGTCAGTTTTTAAATTGTGAGTAAGCTTTTTATGGACTCTAATATATTCAAGCAAATGGACTGGTTTCAGCATCTGTTTCCATAAGGCACGTGTGTTTCCTGGCCATTATTTTGTGGAATATATGGGCACTTGGGACACTGACAGGCTTGGAACATTATCCTTCAATGGGAAAGAAAGGATTGAGGTATGCAGCATTAGCAAAAAAAAGTAGAAAAATCAAATCACTGGTTTGATTACACTAAACTCACAGAGCATGGATTCAAACAATTAACTCTGCTCTCACACATCCCTCAACTGTCAAAGCTTACACAAGTAAAATTACAGTACCTGTGGTCAAAGCATAGTATTAGATAAATATATGTAATAGTAAAGCTAGAGAACTTTAAAAAACATATTTAAATTAATCAGTTTAGTATGATGTGGTTTTCAACCATTCTGGGTAACAAAGAAACCAGGAAAACTGTGACAAAGAGAAAAAAAATGTTCTCGAGCATGACTTAACAGTTTACACAGAACTATGCCCAAAGAGGCAAACAAAAAAGAAAAATTTATTTTTAAAAAATTTACTTCAAAGCATGTATCACAAAAGACTCTAAACATGAGGGTCAATAGACTTCTTAAGGCCAGATGGAAATCCAAGAAACCTACCATTCCCAGGCCCCATGATGAGGTGCTGAGAGCTAGTCTTTGCTTCGTTTGCTATCTTTCCTTTAAAAAGTCTGTACTTAAGTCTAGAAACAGAAAGGAAGTCACTGACCACTACACAAATGGTCCTCAAAACACCCCCAGACAAGAAATGTATCCAGCTTCATTATCACAAGGAGAGTAGAGACATCAAAAGAACTCTTATCTCCTTAATCATAGGCACAAATCCAGTTACAGATGAAAGTCAATATCTTGTCTTAAAAAGAATTTGGAATGTATAAGGAATAATGGTTTTATATTAAGTTTTGGTATGCTACTTTCACTTTCTGTTAATTCCCTTTGATTGGAATTGCTAGTGGTGGGGGGCACACTTAAGATAAATTTTGATGGCAGAGTATCTTCTGCACAGTTGGCTGAAAATGAGTGGTTATCTCCCATGTGGAGAAAGGGACCAGCTATGTTACTAAAAGTCATCTTTTGTAGTTTATTTAAGGCATTAGCAATCTCCATTATGTACCTGATCAAAATTTGCCTGTTTTCTCCCTCATTTTTCCTGTCTTTATATAGCATGATATTGACTCTGTAGTAACATCACTTGCAGTTCCTTACTGTTTTCAAAATGCTTCATTAGAGCATACAGCAACAGTGTGAGTTGTTGGGGTCAGTGGAGTAGATGTTACTCTTTGCATTTCATAGATTAGGAAACAGAGACTCAGAGAACTTCACTGACTTTTCCAGCATCTCAGGATGGCAAAACCATGTCCAAGACACAGGTCTTCTGATGCTCATCACATGCTCTTTCCACTATAATGCATGGCTGTTAAAAAAAATCTTAAAACGGGCTGTGAGGGCTTCCCTGGTAGCCCAGTGGCTGAGAATCTGCCTGCCGATGCAGGGGACACGGGTTCGTGCCCCGGTCCGGGAAGATCCCACATGCCGCGGAGTGGCTGGGCCCGTGAGCCATGGCCGCTGAGCCTGCACGTCCGGAGCCTGTGCTCCGCAGCGGGAGAGGCCACAACAGTGAGAGGCCCGCGTACCGCAAAAAAAACAAAACAAAAAAACGGGCTGTGATGAACAACTTTTCTTTCATTTTAGATCATTTATGCTTAAGTCTTAAAAATTCCATACCCAATCTTGCTATTGCTTTAAGAGTGTAGTTTTCCAAATATAACTTTTTTTCCAGGTTTCTTATTAGTTGGCGACCATACAATTTATCACCCAAAGTGAGTGAAAGGCAGTTTTTGATGATTACACTGGAATAAATGGTAGAAAACCAGTACTGACCACAGGCAAATAGGACATAAGGTTATGGTACCCATTGTAGATCAGGTGCCACCACTACTGAAGCTACCAGAGAGAAGCCTTGGTGTGGGCTGAGACTCTAAGCCGCCCTCAAGAGCTGCAAGGGAGCAGCCCCCATCCATTCAGCACACAGGTTTGGCCGCACACAGGGTCAGGCTACAGGGCCTCTGACATGTCTTTAATTTGTTCACAATGAAGTAGATCAGCTGGCATTATTCATTTGCAACCTACCTGTGGGTCTCAGAGGCAGTTCAATTTGAGTCTCCCATTCCATTAGGTGGTCACTGTTTCCACAGTTCAAAAATAGTTAAAATTTGGCAACTTCATATGGTTCAGTCTGATACTTGAAGCACCTCAACTCTTTCATTCCGGGGTGGAATGCTTTGTATTCTGCTGTCATATCATACAGAATCCCAACTACTACTAATTCTTCCTTCCACCCATTGCTGTCTTGATTGCCTATCTGCTCAGAATCATGCTGAAAAGCCCTCTATACTTGTGCTTCTCACACTTCAGGGTCCTATGAAACATCTCAGGATCTTGTTAAAATTAAAGAACCTGATTCAAGAGTTCTGGGAAGGGACCTGAGATTTTTGCATTTCTAACAAACTCCCAGGTGACACCAATGCAGCTGGTACCCAGGCCACAGTCTGAGGAGCAAGGCTCTAGACTGTATTGTTCTGGCAGACAGAAGTTTTATTACCAGCTTCATCAGTTATTAGCTGATGACTCTGGGCAAGTTATTCAAGTCCTTTGAACCTCAGTGTTCATATACATAAAATGTCTCCCTCGGGCTTCCCTGGTGGTGCAGTGGTTGAGAGTCCGCCTGCCGATGCAGGGGACACGGGTTCGTGCCCTGGTCCGGAAAGATCCCACATGCCGCGGAGCGGCTGGGCCTGTGGGCCATGGCCGCTGAGCCTGTGCTTCCGGAGCCTGTGTTCCACAACGGGAGAGGCCACAGCAGTGAGAGGCCCGTGTACTGCAAAAAAAAAAAAAAAAGTCTCCTTTCTTACAGGGTTGTTTCGAGTATGAAATGAGATAATAATTTCAAAATGACTTGCACAGTGCCTGATACATTATTAAATAAATATGAAGTCATCATTACTATTATTATTATTGTTTAATAAACACAGAGCAAAGAGGACCTCAGCCCCTAGGAGCCATAGGTTATAGAGTAATTCCTCAAGTGTGGCCCTGGGACCACTAGCATCAAATGCCCTGCAAACTTGTTAGAAATGCAAATTCCCAGGCCAAAACCAGACCTATGGAACCAGCAACCCTGAGTGTGGGGAGCAGCAATTTATGTTAATAAACATTGAAGCTTGAGACCCACTGATGCTTTTACTTAGGAATACTTTTTTTTTTTTTTTTTTTTTTTTTGGCGGTAAGCGGGCCTCTCACTGTTGTGGCCTCCTCCGTTGCGGAGCACAGGCTCCGGACGCGCAGGCTCAGTGGCCATGGCTCACGGACCCAGCTGCTCCGTGGCATGTGGTATCCTCCCGGACCAGGGCACGAACCCGTGACCCCTGCATCGGCAGGCGGATTCTCAACCACTGCGCCACCAGAGAAGCCCCAGGAATAAGCTTTTTAACTCAGAAATATTTACAGCATAGTTTTTCCATAGGTTTGACCTCATTTAAGTGCGATATTTGTAGTTCTTTTCAAAATGTCTATTATGCTGTTCTTCAAGACGGAATCTTCATGTCCTTCCTGCTCATGTAAATTACATACACACTTGCATTAAAATTTTATATAGACCTTCTTTATAGTTTTTAAGATGAAACCATTTACCTTCAAAATGTGGTGTGATATATTTGAGTTCAGTATTACTGAATGTAAGATGCTTTTATTTCAAAGCTGTTTACTCTCCTTTTGCAGCCCGTGCTTTGGCGATATGTACAATCTTTAATTAGAAAGTGAGTGAACACCACTAATTTATACCAGATTGTAAAATCAAGGTGAGCTAGAAGAATTGTTCAAGTAGTCGTTTTCATATCTTTAACATGCTTTTCATATTTTTTTCGGTACCTTTCGTATCATCCTTCTTTCTTTTCCTTCTTCGTTTTTTCTTATCATTCTAGAGATACGTTTTTCACTTGGCTTCCAGGACTCTACAATGTCCTGATTTTCCTACCAAGTCACTAGCTGGATCTTCTTAAATCCTTGAGTAGATCCTCATCTTGTTTTGATCTGTAAATATTGGAGGATCCTAGGGCTCCCTCCCCAAAACTCTTCCTTTTCTATCTACATTTATCCCTAGGAAAACTCACCCAGCCCTCTGGCTGTAAATACCAGATAGATACACACTGAAACCAAATACACATCCATCTACCTGGACATGAAAGCTCCTTAAGCTGGGATGTCCCCCACTCCAAACCTACGTGTTACCCAGGAGCTCCCTTTTATTCCTTCTGTATAACTTGCTCCCTCACTTCATTGAGTTCTTGCTTAAATGTTACCTCTCAGGACTTGCCTGGTGGCAGAGTGGTTAAGAATCCGCCTGCCAATGCAGGGGACACGGGTTCGAGCCCTGGCCCGGGAGGATCCCACATGCCACCGAGCAACGAAGCCTGCGAGCCACAACTACTGAAGCCCGCACGCCTAGAGCCTGTGCTCTGCAACAAGAGAAGCCACCACAATGAGAAGCCCGTGCACAGCAACAGAGTAGCCCCCATTCACCGCAACTAGAGAAAGCCCGTGCAGCAACAAAGACCCAACACAGCCAAAAATAAATACGTAAATTTATTAAAAAAAAAAAAAAGTTACCTTTCAGAGAGACATTAAATACTTAGAATACCATCTAAAATGTCATCCTCTGTTACACCCTATTCCTTTACCCTGCCTTATTATTTTTTTTATAGCACCTACAACTGATACCACATGTGCATTTGTTGATTTACCTTCTCTTGACAAAAGGTAAATTCCATGATAGCATTTATTGGTTATGTTCATTTCCCTATTCCAAGTATCTGGCACATAGTAGGCACTTAATACTTGATAATTTTGACAAATAAAATAATTGAAGCTCAAAGTGAATTGCCTATGGTAGTTAGCTAGTTAGTGCTAGAGGTGGGACTAGAAATAAGATTCCCTGCTTTCCAATATCCATGCCTCTCCCATTTGACCATCCTGCCTCCCCACTTGATTACATACCCTGGGAATAAAGCAGTTCTATATAATAGAAAGAAAAATCTTTTTTTGGAATGGCTGACATTTCCAAGTTTCTGGATTTTTCTCTGTAAGAAAAAATACTTGGCAGACTACCTAAAATATCATCCCATATTACTCCCTGCCCCCTTACACTGCTTGAGTTTCCTCTGTAGCATTTATCATGCATTATATATACATTTATCTACTTTCTCACCAAGAAATATAAGCTTGGCAGAGGTATGGCTTCATTATGTTCACTCCTGCATTCCAAATACCTGGCACAGAGCAAGCACTCCCAAAGCCTGTGATGAGTGAATAAACAAACATGGGGTCCTTACCTTCTACCAACCGTTCTTTCAGAAAGCCTGAATTCTACCTTAGAAGAAACAAATGAAACTTTCTGTGAGAAGAGTATTTATATGTTTACAGACATTCTGCTATCATCTTGTCATTTATCTTAAGGCATGAGAAAATAATCATCATAATTTCTGTTTAGTATCATTTATAACATGCCTTCTATACGCCAAGTACTTCATGTTCATTATCTCTGATCCTCACAATAATCCTGTGAAATTAATTACCACTATTATGTTCATTTTACAGATGAAGGAACTATATAAAACTCTGAAAAATAAATAACTTGTCTGGGATCTCAGAGTTAGTAAATGGTGAAGTTGAGATTCATCCTAGAATCTATGTCTTTTTGCTTTAAAAATCCATGAATTTTCCAATAAGCCATATTACTTCTTTAAAATTGGAGCAGTATTCTTAGGAATAAATATTATTGTTTAGAGCAGGGAGATCAGGGGACTGAAATAAATATTTGGTTTTACAGCTACTTCTGACATGGCAAAAGGTCACCCATTCAGGTATGGTATGTAGGACATAGTACATAAACCTTGCAGATAGCTGTGGTGACTGAAGACATATTAATTCCTTCTAATTGTTGTGATAACTACATTCACTCCCATCCTCACTACTTCTGTGTTCCCCTGGCGAGTACGTTTAACACTTTTTTTCAAGTCATAAGAATAGTATATTCATAGCTCTTTATCAAATTCCTCAGAGCAAATTAATTCTACTTTCAGGGTAGAAATGATGAACATAAACCAATCTTAAGATCTAGCGCCAATACAGTCACCAACACACAGCACCCACACACTGCACACTGAGGCTGGCACAGTCAACCTCATACACAGTAATCCACTAGGGTGAAACCGATGTGGGCACCTTTGGTGTTCTCATACAAAGCTAAGTACTAAAAGGTGAGACTAACTTTGTGTGTGTGTTGATACTGAAAAGTTAGAGAGTATCTAAATAAAGATTCACATGTAGTTTGTGGCTTTGATTTCTTACGAATCAGATTTGGGAAATTATATTTTGAAAGCATGTGGCCTTTACTGAAACAGGACCAGTTGATCAAATAATCGAATTATATTAATTTATTGTGATTGCATATTTAAGTTCCCCCATCAAAGGCAAAATGGAAAAAAAAACACAAAACAAAACAAAGAAGGAAAGGAAGAAAACAATTGGGAATACTGTCAATCGAGTCAGAATGCTGTGTGTAGACAGGTCCTTTAAATATGAATCTATCCTGGATACATCTATAACAGATTTGACTTCACAAGGAAGCAAAATTACTTAATTCATTATCAACCTACCCTGATTTAGATCTATGCATGTGAAAATCTCTGTTACTAATTTTAATTGCACTATTCCCTCTCTACAGGATACTGTTAAATTGGTTTGGTGAAATAGTAGTGAATCACATCAAAGTGGTAGGCTACATTTTATAATATATCTAAATAACTATCCCATTTTCCCAGCATGTTGCTATGCATTTTAAGTATTAATATTATGACTCCGGTTTAGAAGAATGTAGCCTTTTCCTTTAAAATAAATTTTCTTGCTCTTCTAGTACTATTAAAATTGGTCTGGATTTTAAGTGGCTAACGAGTAATAAAAGAGCAATATCTGCTGCAGGGAACCACAAAATACATGCTTGCGGGCTCATAAAATATGTTCATGCAAGTCACTTGCAGATTCATCATTCTGATATAGTAATGGTTTTTCCAAACTAAGTGGGCTCCCTTTTGCAGCTACACTTTATTATCTGGATTCTTATTTTCACTCTTACCCCTGGATTTTTAGAGAGAAGCATTTTTTTCTCACATGCACTTTTGTAAATTCAGAGAAGCAGCAAGGGTCAAGAGAAAAGAAGCAAACTCATGACTCAGATCTGGGAACTCACACAGGTTCTGCCACTGTTGTGCTTCTAGGACTTAAACTTTGTGCAGTGTTTCAGTTTCTTCAACTAATATAACGAACAGGAGCCTGGAACTTTTCTCACATAAAAATGCAGCCCTTAACAAAAAGCTGCTAGATTCCTGGCATGTATATCCTAACGGGAGGCATTCCGGTCAAACGGAAGACGCTTAGGTGTTTGAAATAGGAAGCCTAAATCTAGACCCTGCCTGAACTCTAAACTGGGCCCCGGGCTAACTGAGAGAAGCAATTCCCACAATCTGGGGAGGCTTCAGTTATTTCCTTTGTACTACTTCGATGATTCCAAATTTCATAAAGCTTGCTCTAGGAATAGCACAGATAATGCTTTAAGACAAAGCTAGAAGAAAGGAGGCTAGTTATAAAGCTAGAGTAATAATGCAAATGAGAAGGGATAGGTCTGAATTCAGACTGTCTGTGGAAACAGAGGGGAGGGAGTACATTGCAATGATAATTAGGATTTGGGAACCAGCTAGACACGGGAGGCTGGGAAGAAGGGGATATTATCAGGATAGCATCCGGTTCGGTTCGTGGTTGGTACCACAGGGACAGGAGGTCAGGTTGGGGAAAGAGTGTGCTCACAGACATACTCGCCTTGATGTGTCCAGAGAGATACAGAGTCAGAGCTTGGAAAGAGAGATCTAGAGTTTAGACGAGACATCAGCAAGGCCAATTAAATTTTGGAATCACTATTTCAGTGAAAATTTTTTCTTTGGATATTCATTCATTCAGCAACCTTCTAGAGAGGACTCAGTATGTGCCATGCACTTACTGTGGTGCTGGGATACAAGAAAACAAGTATCCCTGCCTTGATGAGCTCACAGCCCAGGGACCATAGCTGGTCCACAGCGACTCAGAGACAAAAGCAAAAATGAGCACTTTTATGAGTTTAGTCTACAGGCCATCGTTGTGTGAATAACTTTAAAAAAATCACATGTATTTACAGATTGTTGTTCAGGATGGAAGTATTATAACTTTTAATTTAAAAACAAGAACATAGACCATCTGAAAATGTAAATAACTTTCTTCAAGTCATGGAGCTAGTATGTAGCAGGGTTAAGATTCAGACCTAGGGGTTCTTTTTTTCTTTTTTTTTCTGATTCTAAAGCTTTTAACTCCTGTACTGTGTAGAAGGAGAACAGAAGAGCCCTAAGGAAACAGCCTGAGAGAGCCCCCAATTTACGGGAGGCTGGCAGAGGATGAACCCAGGACCCACATAAGGAAAAAAGAGCTAGATATGTAAAAGGAAAGAGAATTAAGCCAGAAACCAGTGGAAGAGAGAGACTAGAGAAGTTGGGGAATGAGGAAGCTGGGACAATCCACAGGGTCAAATCCTCCCCAGGAGCCAAGCAGTGTGTCAGGCACAGCACCCAGTGGAGTCAGCTTCCAGGAAATCAACAGCAGGAGCAGAGACAGCGGGCGCCCAGTACCAGGGTACAGATGGGAGATCAGCAAGTGGCCACAGTGACTGGAAGAATATAACAAGTAATTTAATTGGAGAGAAACTGGAGTGTAAAGGAGGAATATTGGCTCATAGTAACAGGAGAAATTAGAGTCAGGATGATACATTAATTGAAATACTCCAAATTTATCAAGTTGTAGAGAGATTTCAGATTTTTTTTCCACAAAATTTTCAGTTATCACTACCTTTTGGGAGAGTTATTTTTTCCCCTCCAAAAGTAATTGCCTTGGATGAAGACTGTTTACTTCTTGCAATGTCAAATCTGCCAGAATTCCAGTGATACTTTGTTTGAGGAAACAAAGTAAACACTTGTAAAAATTAAACACAGTTCACTTTCATTTCTTATCTGGTCCATCTACAAGATACTTAAGATTGTTTTTCTGGTTCAGAACAAAAGCTCTAGCCAAACCAAGCAGTTGAGACAAAGTTCATAAGCATCCCACTACCATAATTATAGGTATTATGATCGATAAGTTGACGTTCTTCGTAGAAAAAATGCAAAGCAACTGAATCTAAGACAGAGCTCCTGAATATTATCATACTAAAAAATGATGTGAATGACTCAAATCCTGATTTGCCTAAGATGCTAAGAAAAACAGAATGGGAAAACATGATTTCTGGTGGGAGAAAACAGAACACAAGTGCTATACAAGGAGGCTGGCCCCAAGCTTGGAATTTGATGAGTACTTGAAGGCATCACCTTGATCTTCATCAGCTTATTCAGTGTTGTTGAAAATTTACAGTCACTTAATTTATCCATGTTTTGGGAAAAAGGAAAAACAGACATCCCCACAGTAATAACAATCAGCTTGATCTTTGCTTTTTTGTGTGTTTTTTTCCCTCACTTTGAAAAAGCATTAAGGATCATTCAGAGGCTCATCCTTTATTTCAGGTTAAATTAGTAAGAAATATTACTAATTTAATTTTATAAATATCTTGTCAAAAATATTGTACACCCCAGGGCTTCCCTGGTGGCGCAGTGGTTGAGAGTCCGCCTGCCGATGCAGGGGACACCGGTTCGTGCTGGGCCCGTGAGCCATGGTCGCTGAGCCTGCGCGTCCGGAGCCTGTGCTCCGCAACGGAGGAGGCCACAACAGTGAGAGGCCTGCGTACCGCAAAAAAAAAAAAAAAAAAAAAAAAAAAAAAAAAAAAATATATATATATATATATATATATATATACACGTATATAGTACACTCCAAATGGATATATTAGTTACAGTACCCATCAGAACAGAGGAAGGTGAGATAGGAAAGCACTAATTTAATTATGCTAATACTGCTCTGGTACATGTGGAACCAGATGGTACAGGTAGCAAACAGTGGAGGAATTTTTAAAATCAGGAATTTTTCAATAAATATTTGTACTCCAAAACTCTATGTTAAGAGCACTGATAGAAAGATTATCCTTTCTTAGGCGTGTTATCTACAAGGCTGGTGGAAAGATTCCCAAAGTGTATTTCCAATGATCTCGATCCCCTGCTTGCCATGCCCTCCAGGAAGGTATTCACCTCTCAAGCTGGTTGACCTGACATGTGTGCAGAAAGGACAACATCTATTATATGGCAGCCTGTCAAATGATAATCCGTGGTTGTGACATGTGCCTATTAAAGGCTAAGGCCACAAAGTTATTATTTAAACAACAACAACAAAAATATTACAAAGCTGTCTTTAAATTACGGTCTTCTAGGGGGGAAAAACATGTAACTAACCTAGCCTTCGTATCAATGTGACTTTTTCCTATTCTGGTGAATGATTATAAGAAAGTGTCTATATAATTAAGCTTTTTAAATACCAGAGCACATTTTTTTTTTTTTTTTTTTTGTGGTACGCGGGCCTCTTTTTTTTTTTTTTTAATTCATTTAATGCTTTCCCTCTTTCTTTCTCTGTCTCTGTCTGTCTCTCTCTCTCTCTCTCACACACACACACACACACACACACACACATATACACCCACTGCTGAAGTCACTGTTTTTCTGCCAGTTCTATTTT
>NC_041224.1:116583167-116618307 GCF_002837175.3 Physeter macrocephalus | reverse complement strand
TCTTCCCCGCGTGTCTGTGCAACATAAGCTCCTTCTCTCTCTCTCTTGCCTTCCCTCTTTCTTTCTTTCTCTCTCTGTCTCTGTCTCTCTCTCTCTCTCTCACACACACACACACACACACACACACACCACTCTATTAAGTTAACTCTTGAGTGCCTTATTCATACTATGTTGTTAATGACTAAAAATTCCATCTCCACCACGTAGAATTAATCTGTCTTCTCTGTTCCCTCAGTGCATTCTGTCCAAGTCTTTTGTGGTCGATGGCACTGGCATGCCTCCCCACCACCCTTTCTCTTTATAGATCACTCACTCATTCCCCAGCTGTCATGAGTATGGCTGCCAACTGTGCATAGCTATAACCTTCTCCAGAGACTTATTCTCAGTCAGTGGGAGTCAAACCTTCTGGAAATGCCTAAGAGGTTACACTTGGTGACTAGGGGGGTGAAGGGGTGATAGGGAGACAAGCTAATGACTGACTTACGTGGGGAACAAAAAGTCAGCCCCTTTCCTCAACTCCATGGAGATTTCTTCTTCCAGATCTCTCCAGAGGAACACACTGAATCTGTCCTTCCCCTGTCCTGTCCTCAGCTTCCCTCACTCCCTTCACAGGTTCACCTGAAAGCACCCTCTCCCTACATCCCTTGCACAAAAATCCCATCTCAGGCTCTGCTTCAAGAAAACTAGACCAAAGATACCTGTTATAGTCCTTGCCACTTTATAACCTGTGTAGTTTTGTAAGTTGTTGCTCAAATAAATGATATTTCATATTTCCCCATCTATGAGGGTAATTTGTATTTTCATAGGTATTAATAACTTAAGACAAAGACATGAAAATATGAATAAAGCTTTTTGGCACTGGAGGCAATTTGTTTGTACATCAGAGGCCATTCTTAAGACATGCTCGTTGGCTAGCACCTACTTTGCCTTAATCTATTCCAAACCTCATAAATATTTTTTGCATTTCCTCACAGTTTTCCTAAATAACTATCTGAGTCAGGAACTTAAAACTGCTGAATGATATTGGTCAGAAACTTTCAACTCCTCAAAGTCAAGTCACCTATTCGCATGTCTCTGTATCTAAATGTTTAGTGTTCCTTCAAAGGAGCCACAGGGGTTCAGAGTGTGGGTTCAAGACCCATCTGGACTGAGTTCAAATTCCAGCTCTGAAACTTACTAGATTTGGGTCTTGGGAAAGATATATAACCAGTCTATGCCTCTGTTTCCTCATCTATAAAATGAGGAAAACATTAAGATACCAATCAGGAAGGTTTTTGTGTGGATTGAACTTTAATACAGCTGTCATTAAAGCCAGACATCAAGTAAGCAGTTGATTTTAGCAATTTTTATTTTGAAATTTCTCAATGCACTTTATGATAGAACATTCTAGATAAAATCAGTCACTATTTCCTAGGAGTTTACATGTCAAGGTCCTACTAGGCATTTCTAGGCCTAGCCTGGAAATCAGGGGGATAATTAGATGAGGGGTGGAATAGATACCAGGTTTTTTCTTTTCAAGAAAGCATTAGTCTGTCATGACCTTTCATTTTAAGGGAATCAGTAATGACATCAGGCACAGAAAATATAAATTACAGGGGTGTAAAGCTCTTTCCACAACTTTCGTCCTCTAATCTCTCTCTGATAGAGAGATAATGAGAGTAAAAGACCCAGAGAAATACTAAATACTCCAATATGGAATATCAACATTCTCCTGTTCTTCTTTGGCTTAAACACATGCAAATGATCTTTCGATTTTCTGGTACCCAGACCTATACTAACATCTAAGAAGACAGAGAAAACTCTTCTCCAAGTTCCTGAGCTTCTCAAGGGTAGAGACTACTTCAAATATATTTTGGGAACTTTCCCACAGTGCCCCATTAAAATTATAGACCTATCATAATTGACTGATGAATTCCTGATGGACTAAGCTGAAGCAATCTGTGTATCAATAAAAGAGAGGTAATGTTTTAAGGTTAAAAAAATAGGATAAAGGAGAAACACAGAAATCCATGACAAGAAAACAGCAAAGACAAGGACAATTATGCAGCAATGAAGAAAACATGAACCACAGGCAACCATAAAAACAAAACAAGCAACCATAAAAACAAAACCACAAGCAACCTCAAAGTCTTGATAATTTTATATAAGTATGTCTTACCATATAATTACTTTTATTTACAAAATAATGTGCATAGAGATAGCATCTCATAAGTATAAGAAGGAAGGAGTCAAAGAGTCTAACCCAAGGAAGAGATCATGCAGGGCTGTGTCTGTTAAGAGAACACAAAAATCTTCAACAAAATATTAGCATACGGAATCCAAAAGTATATTAAAAGGATCATACACCACAATCAAATGGGATTTATTCTAGGGATGAAAGAATGGCTCAACATCCACAGATCAATCAATGTGATACACAACATTAACAAAAAGAAGGATAAAAATCATATGATCATCTCGATAGAGGCAGAAAAAGCATCTGAAAAAATTCAACACCCTTTCATGATAAAAACTCTCAACGAAGTGGGTACAGAGGGAATGTACCTCAACATAATAAAGACTGTATATGACAAACCTACAGCTAACATCATACTCAATAGTGAAAAGCTGAAAGCTTTTCCTCTAATATCAGGAACAAGACAAGGATGCTCACTTTTACCACTTTCATTCAACATAGTACTGGAAGTCCTAGATAGAGCAATTAGGCAAGAAAATAAGAGCAATCCAAATTTAAAAGGAAGAAGTAAAATTGTCTCCATTTGCTAATCACATAATATATGTAGAAAAGCCTAAAGATACCATCAAAACCCACTAAAACTAATAACAAAAATCAATGTACAAAAATCAGTTGTGTTTCTATATACTAATAATGAACTATTAGAAAGAAAAATGAAGAAAAAAGTCCCATTTTCAATAGCATTAAAAAAGAATAGGGCTTCCCTGGTGGTGCAGTGGTTGAGAATCCGCCTGCTGACGCAGGGGACACGGGTTCGTGCCTCGGTCCAGGAAGATCCCATATGCCACGGAGCGGCTAGGCCCGTGAACCAGGGCCGCTGAGCCTGCGCATCCGGAGCCTGTGCTCCGCAATGGGAGAGGCCACAACAGTGAGAGGCCCGCGTACCGAAAAAAAAAAAAAAAAAGAATAAAATACTTAGGAGTAAATTTTACCAAGGAGGTAAAAGATTTGTACACTGAAAAGTAGGACACTGATAAAGGAAACTGAAGACAACACAAATAAATGGAAAGATGTCCCATGCTTATGGACTGAAAGAATTACTATAGTTAAAATGCCCAAACTACCCAAAGTGTTCTACAGATTCAGTGCAATCCCTATCAAAATTGCAACGACATTTTTCACAGAAACAGAAAAAAATCCTAAAATTTCTGTGGAACCATGAACTATCTGGAATAGCCAAAACAATCTTGGGAAGGAAGAAGGAAGCTGCAAGCATCACACTTCCTGATTTTAAACTATATTACAAAGCTATAGTAATCAAAATAGCATGTTATTGGCATAAAAACAGATACAAAGATAAATGGAATATAACTGAAAGGCTATAAATAAACCCATGCATATATAGGCAAATTAATTTTCAACAAAAGAACCAAGAATATACAATGGGGAAACAAGAGTCTCTTCAGTAAAGGCGCTGGGCAAACTGGATAGCCAAATACAAAAGAATGAAATTTATCCTACACCACATATACAAATCAACTCAAAATGGACTGAAGAAGGCCTGGAGGCTCTTCAAGAGATTAAAAATAGAAACTATGATATGATTCAGCAATCCCACTTCTGGGTATATATCCAAAGGAAATAAAACCATTATCTCAAAGAGATACCTGTATTCTCATGTTCATGACAGCATTATACATGATAGCCAAGGTATGGAAACAACATAATTGTCCCTTGGTAGATGAATGAATTAAGAAAGTGTGATATATATTATACACACACACAAGTAAGTACGTGAGGTGATGAATGTGTTAGTTCAATGGAGGGAATCTTTTCACAATGTATCAAATCACCACACTGAACACTTTAAATATCTTAAAATTTTATTTGTCAATTATAAGTCAATAAAGTTGGGAAAAAAAGGATTACATTAAAAAAAGGAAAGAACCAGTAAGGCAAGCAGATGCAAACACTCAGTTTGCCTCATGGCTGGCATGCAGTCCTGAGGCCAGGTGTTCTTGTCCCAGGGTCAGGCAAGAGAAGGGGCTAGATTTACAATGGTCACTGGAAGTTGACAGCACCTTGGCCAAGTTCACATAAGACACACATCTCTTTGGGCAAGTCTGTTATCCCAAGGCAGCCTAAAACTTAGCAGTTGGAGAAAAGAACCATCAAGAAGAGTATAATGATCATGTTTTTAACTTCTTCTGCTATCCTCCAGCACACAGTAAGAGTAAAAGCAACTTGTTGGAGGGACAAGTAAATGTCAAATTCTTCAGAGCTATCAAAGAAGTGAGCAAGAATGACTGGTTCCAGATCACGTAAGGCGTAGAGTGACCAAGAACCATAGAACACATGTTTGCTTACTTCATTTCAATATGGGTCATGAGCCTCCTGTGTGTGGGCCCAACACTAGGCTCAGTGTTTGCGGCATCAAAACGAATTATACGTGCAGGTTTTGTCCACGGGAAACTTGTAATCTAGTCTAGGGTGGTTATAATCCAGTCAGTGGGAAATAATTATTTAAATATAAGAAGTATATTTTGAGTTCTTTCCATCTTAAATTATTTCAAACATTTTTATTTAGTGAGACAAACTCCAGAAGAATATGTCAATAAGTTCTATTTTACCTTCATGAAGAAGAATGTTGGCCTACATTATAAAGGCGTGTAAAAAACAAAAACTTAATTTCATGGTTGAGACTTCATAAGCATTTGGAGCACCTACAAAATCTTTCAACTCATACAAACATAGCTCTTCCCTATCCTTAATTCTCTTTTCTATATTTTGATGAGATGACAGAACAACAGATGTCTACGGGCCTCTCCTAAGTCAAGACCCTTAAAGGTTGGTGACACTACCTCAGCACATTAAATTTCAAAAATCTTCTATCTGTACACATTCTCTTAATATACTCTCATCTGCACATTTATGTAGTAAAATTCACACCATAAAATATATAGAAAGTACAATGAGCTAGAAGCAATATCTTCTAGTATTCTTAATACCCCAGGAATAGCCTGACCTTGGTATGCTCAGATTCCCCAAAGCCTTAAAAATTATACAATGTGAATTGTGGCATTTAATTTATTTTATTCTATATGCTTTAAAATGCAACCATTGATTTTTCAAAGCCTTTGGGCAATATACAAGAGCAGATTTCATAAACTACAGGGTAAAAATGACGAAGTCATAATAACAAATGTCAAACTGGCAATTACCCATCCCAAACAATTATTTGCCTTCTTAAGTCAGATATTACAAATGTGTCTCTTTTAGACAGAAAATTAGAGAGAATTTTTAAACCCACCAACTCTCCTAACAGCCCTCTGATATTTATCTCTGAATAAATATCAGAGATATTTACCAGGATAAATACCCAGGATATGAATACAGATACCTTCACTGGCTAAAGTACTAAGGGTCTGTAACACACAAGATTCCATTAACAGTGTTCTGCAGAAATATTTGAGATTCCCTTGCAGAGTCCTTCAAAACCACAGTAGATGGTGAGATAAAGAGTCTAGACCTATTTGGCCAGGCATTGGCTAAATGACCTTGATCAAATCACTTAACCTCTATGAGACTCAGTTTTCTCATCTCATCTTTAAAACGAGGTGATTAGGCCAGACATATATTAGGCACATAGTAACACAGCAAATACATGATGACAGTCATTTAATTGTAGTTTTTAAAAAATTGTTTTTAGTTCATCTCTGCATTTTTCTGAAGCAATGAAATGATAATTATATTTGAGAAAAAAATCACTTTTGGCTTAGTGTTGAGGACTCTTACAGGTTAGCGTGTGTAGAACCTATACTGATTCCCTCCTCTGTCTGAATTATCCCATTTCAGACTTCTAGAAAAAGGGGGCAATTTTGACCCAGCAATTCATATTTCCAAGTATTCAAAGTCGTTGAAATGGTTCAAGTGTCCACAGATTAAAACATATCCTGTCACTGGTGTCTATCAGATATAAAAAGGAGGAACCCATGCATTTAACTCATCCGTTACATTGCTTAAACAGGTAGGCCTCTTTAATTTCAGACTGAGATAAAAATGAACTTCAAGAATGGGAAATGCAATGACTTCTCAAAAAAAGGCATCACATTTTGCTAACAATCCCCCAATGTTAGTCTCTGAAACACATAATTTACTTGAAGTTATAGGTTAAGTAAATACACGTGGGTATATGTATGTATATGTCTCTAAAATGTAATCCTCTTTTAAATGCAATTAATAAAGGAAATAATTGAGAGTGTCAAACAGATGTCAGAAAGCCAATATATGGTTCTCCAATAAGAATATGGATTAAAATATTTCAAGTAAAAAAAATAATGAAGACAGCTGCAAATTATAGTGGTCACAAACTCAGGCTCCAGAGCCACACCGCTCAGCTTTGCATCCTGGCTCCATGATTTACCTTGAATGTATTATAATCTCTCTGTACCTCACTTCTGTCAAGTATAGAAAAATGGCACTTCACTACTAGAACTATTATGAGAATTAAATGAGTGAACACATGTAAAGCACCTAAAACAGAATCTAGCACAATAAATGTCAGCTTTTACTTTACTTGCTATTATAACCTGAAAAAAATTTCTAATGCCTAGCTCTTAGTAAATATCACAAAAAAGTTAAATTCATTACCATACAAACGAGACCATAACATCTATAGGTAGAAAACTATTGATATATTGTAAAAGATGAAGAAAATATAACTCCCTAAGAAAACTCTAAGGAGTAGTTAATACTACGACTAAACCTGAAAATAAGTAGTATCAATTCCCATACTTATTAAATCTACTTTATGGTTCTTTGAAATAAGCCCAGACCAATGAATTCAGTGACAGAATTTAGGTTTGTAGTTCAGAAACCAGAACTGTTAGAATAATCTTGGCAGTCAGCTTGAGATGACCCTGGTTGCCTCCTTTCCTATATGGATGCCAGCCACGGGCCTGGGCTTGGGTAAACATCTCCCCATCAGAGAGGTGCCTGTGAAGCAGATAGTGGAGAGGGGTCCTTATTTCTAGGAAGCCACAAGAGATCCATAGAGTGCTCTCCACTGGTGGTGGTGACGATGGTAGCTAGACTAGCCCTTACTCTGTGCCTGCCATTCTAAACTCTTTGCCATATTAACTCAAGAAACATAACCAATTACTGAGAGAAACTTGTGGAGACAAACTCTGGGAACAAAGGAGGAAAACAGAAGTAGGGATCAGGCTGCATACTATAGTTGGAGGCCTTCGATCCTGGGCCTCTGAGGGACTCCCCAAGCAAAGAGACCAGAGAGGGCTTCCCTGGTGGCCCAGTGGCTGAGAATCCGCCTGCCGATGCAGGGGACACGGGTTCGTGCCCCGGTCCGGGAAGATCCCACATGCCGCGGAGCGGCTGGGCCCGTGAGCCATGGCCGCTGAGCCTGCGCGTCCGGAGCCTGTGCTCTGCAACGGGAGGGGCCGCAACAGTGAGAGGCCCGTGTACCGCAAAAACAACAACAACAACAAAAAGAGACCAGAGAGCCCTGATGAAGTGCACAAGGGCAGGCCACTGCTGGGTCTGAAAGTCGGAAAAAGGAGAAAAAGGAAATGAACATTTGTTGAGCACCTTCTATGATTCACGCTTCCTGTGTGAAAGAAATTTTATAAAACAAAGGAGACAAAGATGACAGCTCAGCAGAGGGAGTTTCCAAATTTCATCCATTTCTCAAATATTCCTATTACTCCTTCAGACACTAACTCTTCTAATTAAATCTACCTCTTCTAGTAAAATCTAGTTAAATCATTCCTGTGTGTGTGTGTGCATGCCTGTGTGTGTGTAGGCCATTAATAACCCAAATAACACAATAGTATACAATGTTAAATGGAAATATGCAGGTTTATTTTCTTTAAAATCAGCTCTCTCATCCGGATTATGTCCTCCTCAAATAAACTGCCTTTTCAAATTAGTTTTTAATAAACCACACTCCATTATTTTCATTGAGAAAATGAAAATCTTCATTTTCGTTTTCTTGGGATGTTTCCTTTATAAACTAAAAGAATTTTTTTATTGAGTTGATGAAGCTCTAAATTTTTTAAAACTCTGCAACAAAATGCCGTGAATGATTGTGTAAAAGTGAGAATGGGCAATGTTTTACTGTTATTAAATATGTCCAAGGTAACAATTTTAACATTTCATCATGATTTGATTGAAGTCACTTAAATTGTGTGTCTACCTGATTTCAATGAATCAAGGTGAAAATATGACCTTTCAGGTCCTGGCATGCTGCTCAATCAATCAACTTTATCATGCTCTGCATGTAATCCATCTGGCTGTACACTGAACTTGAAAGAAATCTAAAACAATGGTGTAAAGGTGGAACTGTGCTCACTATACATATATTTCTTGGCTTTTGAAGCACAGTGTGTCTTGACAATTTAACTAAGAGACAATCAACACAAAATTAGGCATAAAGTTTCTCCTAGGATTAATTTCTAATTACACCACCCAGGATGATAAAAGCAGAGGCTGAAATACCAACACCATGAAGGGCTTCACACATGCTGTTTTCTAAAAGGAAAGCTGCCCTTCTTCAACTTATTTAAAAAATTGCTCTCTTTACTTATATCTTTGGAATACAACCGGCTTAAAACAGAGGGCGGACTCATTTTTAAAGCCAACCCCTTTTCTTTCTGTCAAACTACTAGGAGGTAGTTTATTTTCAACTCCAGATGAGCTGAACCTTCTGCTTCATTACCTTTTACAAAGTACTGCACATTTCCAAAACTTATCCCCTTACTCTCAAGGCAAGCAGGGCCTCCTCAGGATTGTTGCTAAGCCTATGAGCCAAGAATTCTATAATAAGACAGATACCACCACTATTTCCCAGCATTGCTTTAGGATAAAATGATGTCTGACTTTCAAACTCCATTACTTTAGAAAAGGAATAAAAGTACCTAACTTCTTACAGGGAAAAAAAGTGTATTGGAGGAAAATTACTTTGAAGCGTAAAACTGTTATGTCAAACTTGGTATTATGATGATCTGAAATGTTAACTTGCCAGTTACTTAGCAGGTTTAGATTCTAAATACCTAAAAGTCAAAATACTACCTTTGACTTAAACTGAAGAAACTGCTTAAATGCAATTTTAAAGCTGTGAATAGGGTGTATATAAAAAACAAACTTTTTTTTTTTTTACTGGCACAATTGCTTCTTTAAAGAGTTACTGCCTTAAATACAATGGATGTATCTTACCATGAGTGACTAAAGTTGGTCGAAGTATCTAATAAAGCCTAGTATAATCTTTGTCCCCAATTCCTAACACCAATTTGACAATCAGAATAGCTTATAAAGAGTGCCCAAAAACCCCTTCAAGGAAAGAGCAAGGGAATTTAAAATTAAAAGCTTAAAAGAGCTGGATTTTCTTCAAGTAAATATTCGATTAAATTCAATTTAAACAATATTTTATTGAGCAAATATGACCAACACAGAAGAAGAACTAAGAATGCTGCCTATAGAGAATAGCTAGAAAAAACCATCATGGAGGAAGTAGCATTTGACAGGGCTTCTTGAAGAACTGGTAGCACTGGGATAAACAGAAGAACAGCAAGATGATAGCCCAAGTGGGAAGAGAAATATGGGGAAAGGTATGGAGGAGCCTGATGGCAGATGTATTTGTACTATTTTCTTTCCGCTTAAAAGAGGACTAATACTATCTACCCTTTGAAGATAAAAAAGAGCAATGGATTTCAAAACGCTAAAAAATCTAAAGGGCTATATGAACATAAATAAAGGATTAACATTATAAATAAACCTGGACTGATTTTACTCAACAGGTAAATGTAGCTACTGTCAGTTTTTTAAAAGAAAAAAATGACCCAAAAAAGGGAAATTGGTTACAATTATGATTGAAGGAAGGACCAAAGGAAGAGGTTAGGGAGATCAGATGAATATTTGGTATGTACAGACAGGAAAGAAGGAAGGTCAGGACAAACTGTTACTGATCAGAAACAGAGAATAATAAACCTGAAATTTAATGTAGATAAAATATCAATTGAAAGTTGAGATGTTAAAGAGAATGACCTGTTAATAATAATTCTCAAATTTCAAGTCTAAGTGATAGAAAGAATAGTAGCAGTAAACCAAAGAAGCAATTTAACTTAGGAGAAAAGATCAACTTAATTTGATCCCTGTTGCTCAATATACAAGTGTGTGGTTAGATTTATCATAATTTCAGGGCAAGATGGGGACTTGAATAGCAATTGAGAAATACAGGGGCAAACTTGAATTCTGGCTGATCATAAAATAAAGTTGACCAGGTAGAAAGGATTTCTTCTTTTAAAGATTTGTTTAGCTCATTTAAGTATATGCCAACAAATCATAACCAGATGTTCAAAAATCTAAATTCAGTCTCTCAAGGTAGAAACATAAGAATCTAAGGATCTTGTCACATAAAAGTAAGGTTATTCCTTAGGGGAAAGCAGTGGTTGGAAGAGAGAGATGTGAGAGTCAGACACTAGTCATTGGCAAGAATTTATACACATGGAAGGCAGCCAGGCGCTGAGTTTCCCAGAGCCAACAAAACAACTGTGTGTGCGCTTGGCTTTTGGTTTAGTCACTCTGTGTCCCTGTGTGGAGGCTCCACTTACTATTCTGTGCTTGCTCCTCTTTTGCTCCCGTATCTCACTGAGTGAGTCAATCAGATTCATCACTTGGTTTCATGGTTAAGTTGCTGCTTCTTACTTTCATATTTTTAAATTTACAATTAAGAGCAGCTTATTATTTACCTTTGTATTTTAAAATAAATACATAGCTGTGGTCAAACTGGGTTTTATCTGATTATAAAGCTGATATTCTTAACATTTGACATAAGCACCATGAATCTGTCAGGTCCACAGACAGAGTTTCAGGACCTAACTTATTACTTCCTTCCCCCTTCACTGTTGGAGTCTTTACTTTAAAAAATAAAATGAGCAAAAATAAAATTGTTTTCCACATTATTTACATTTACAATATTTCTCCACCCCAAAATATTTCATGAGTGTTATCACCTGTGTTACTTAACATGAATTATCAAGGTGACTGTGAATATTAAGCATGACTATAATTCATGCTAGTGTTTTGCCTATTTCATCTGCTTAAAAAATACCTAGAAGGAATAAGCAGAAGCACTTAAAAATATTTTTTAAGTAAAATCATCCAAGGAAGGACTGTATTTCTCTTCCATGGGTGAGCCAAGGCTCTGGTGGGAAGTTTAATTTGAGAACCATTTTATGAACTGGAGAATTTGGAGTGAGTGGTCATTGGCACTTTTTATTGTACTCTCTTTTACAAAGTAAAAAAAATAAAATAAAATGGAGAGAAAGGAAATATAATCAGAATTGGTGCATAGAAGATACTGACCTAGGAATGATGAGGCTCCAACTCTGAGCCAGAAGGTAGAAAGACAGCATCAACCACAAGTGGATAGAAACACCAGATCCCATACTGCAGGCAATGCTTTCTTGAATATAAGAGAGCTAGAGACATTTAAGACAAAGAAAGGTGGGTATTTTCCTTCATTCAAGTAAGACTTGGAAGACATATAAGTGAGGTAAAGAGGAAATATGAGATGGACCCATGAAGCCTCAGACATAAGATGAGATGAGGTCAGCATGCCCTGTTTCGATCAGATTAGGTCCTGTGAATACGCGCAACATCAAACTAATTAACATGTATACATTTCACATCAATGTAGAGTGTAATTCTAATCAACCACTGGAGAGATTTTCCATCTTCAGCTTCTCATAGTCCTGCCTATATTAGCTTCACCCAAATAGAAAGGACAAAAAGCCAGCTATGAAAGCTAGTCCTAAAACAGAATACCGGGTCTACTGTGAATTGCTACCACTTCCTTATAAGAACTTGGCACACTATTAAGCCAAGTGGCTTAACTTTCTTGATTTCCTAAATACCTGAACAAGAGCAACAATAAAACACTGAGTTGATTGTTCTAATTTTTTTGCTTTGCTACTCTCA
Organism: Physeter macrocephalus; assembly: GCF_002837175.3. Taxonomy (NCBI): domain Eukaryota; kingdom Metazoa; phylum Chordata; class Mammalia; order Artiodactyla; family Physeteridae; genus Physeter; species Physeter macrocephalus. The sequence continues at coordinate 116,606,138 of NC_041224.1, read as the reverse complement.
AGAGTAGCAAGAAGTGCCAATCAAAACATGATGCACATTTCTACTGAAATTAGCAACTACTAAAAATGTGGCTAAATTCCCCAAGGTATAATCTCCCTATCACAACCCAAAAATGTAATCAAGCAAAGTATATTTCAAAGTGACTCCTTTATGATTACTGGCATATAATCTACCCTTGAAAAAGGATTGTGGCATTATTTCTTTGTAATTTAATAGAAAAAAAATCATCAAAAGATGAAATGGCACTTTTATTGTTGGAAGTATGCAAATGAGAGTAACTTCTTCAATTGTGAGAAGCCATCTTTCCCTGGAGTGACCAGTTAAAGGGAGACTGGAAGAGCCACCTTCAACGTAATGAACAGAAAACGTTTTGCGAACTTAAATTTTCCTTATACCACTCAATATTTTCAAAATTGATCTACTCCCATGGCATACTTTATTCTTCACTTGAACAAAAAGCAATCCCATCAGCACACTTGTATATAGACACAGCTTTTAGTCAAATAAGGAATAGATCTAAGTCCTCAGACTTATTGGATATAAATATTTCACCAGAGGAGACAGGAAACTGAAATTACAGAAGAGTGGGAAGAACTGGAAACACAAGGCCCAAGGCCTGGAGGAAATAGTAGTGAATGTGGTAAAACAGGATCCTGTAGGGCTGCCCCTTCCCCCCAGTCTGAGGAAAAGAGGTGAGGGTTGGTGCACGCAGATATACTCACAGGGGTGGAAGCAGGAAGCTGCAGAAGTTCATGCCTGGCACCTCAGTCTCTGGGAGGTGAAGGAAGGAAGAGGATGGTCCCTCTGAGGAAAAGGAGGGGCGGGGCTAGATGGGATGAGGGAATGTGAGGCAACAGGTCATGTATGGGGGCAATGCCCAGCAGGATAAGAGAGAAAGCTGACTAGGAACATAGGGAAGGATCTCGAGCCCCAAGATACAAACCAATGTTTGAGATTCTATTTGAAAAGGAATCCATCTACAAACTCAAGTTAGTGTCTTCAATCTTCTTTGTCACCTTCCCTTCTAGGGATCTTCTTTCCTGTCTATAAAATAGGACAACAACTAAATGCCTTCTGAAAGATGTCCAGTGCCAGATTTCCACAATTTTTGCTTTACATTTCAGTCATTCTTTCAAAATACAATCTAGAGAGTGCTTGACTTAAAAATAATACTGACATTAAAATCATGCTAGAAAAAATAAAGTCAAAATTATTGGGCAATGAACTAATACTTAAGTCCAAATTAAATGACATTTGATTATGAAGTAAGTTAAGATATACATTCAGGTTCAGGAGTAGGAAGTTAAAACATTTATCTTCAGGTTTATGTTTTTTGAAAACAACAACAAAAAATTATAATGGCCAGTATGAAGCAAAACAAAATCTGTTCTAAAAGGGTCTCCCTGGATTATATCCTAATTCATCACAAAATTAAGCACAAACTGAAACTGATAATACTTGGGGTAGATCTCAAAATCTAATTAGTAGATTTACTAGTAATTCACCATATCTTAGATTTAAATTGGGTCTTGTTACTATTCATAATTTATGAAAACAAAATCAATCAAAATAATTACAATCCATTCCAAATGAGTGAAATTATTTATTTATACTCTCCCCCCCGAAGAGAGAAAGAAACTTTTTCTAAAATTAAATGCATTGCTTATTAAACCAATTTCCATGGTCAAAATGGATACGGTTTTGTTGTTGTTGTTAAGGGATTGATGTTTATTGAAATTTACCTAAATCATGACTATATAGACAAATGTTAAATGGTTAAATAAATATCTACAAACAAATACTATAGTAAACTATTGGTTCTTGTTTTAAAGAAAACAGGAAATCTACTTTTTATGAATAATTTTAAATTCAGAAAACTATCTCTATAACACTGATTTACCTCAACAATTTTTTTCTACTTACCCTTTTAGCCTAAAGAGAAACTCTGAGGGCATCATATTTTCTTTACAATGAACAATAACTCACTTTACTGGCCTGAAACTTCATAAACCATAGAAATGAAACCCTCTCCTGATGTGTTAATCAGCCAACCACAGATCCTCAATGAATTCTATCAAGTTGCTGGCACCTAGGGAGAGACATTGCACAGGGCGCTGGGGAAGGACGAGACAAAGACCTCAACTGTGAAATTGGCCTTCCAAGACCAAGGCTAGAACATCTTCAGAAATTCACATTTGAAGGTGTTTATCTGTAGCAGGGTGAGATGGGGCTGAGTACTCATATCCCACATTGGATGAGAGAGCTAGCTCAAGAAACTATACTCATGGAAAAGAAGGAAACTAACAGCCCACTTGGCAATTGACCCTTGAAAAAAATATGCTTTAAATGATTTCCCAGCATCTCTCCCACTAAAACAGTTTATGATTTAGAAACATTTTAGTGAGGTTGATCTGGTTTCTATTGCAATTATTATAACAGTACTAAACTAGAGTGACTGGTCATTCATTTCTCTATATGTTATTTTACAAAAGAGATGTAAATTATATGAGCTTGGACAGTTTTACAGATGCTAACATGTTTGCAAATTTTCACTATGCTTAGAAGTATCAGCTATGAACAATACTAGCAGGAATATCTTCTGATAACCAATTTAGGTAGACATTCTGCTCACATACTATCCAAATCACACTCAAACTGAAGACAAGCATTAAGCAAGCTCAAAACAGGGTTATTTTCAAAGTTCCCATGTTAACTGTAGCATACTAGGGTTGGAAAGGAACGTTATCTATTACGGAACAAGAACAAGGTTAAAAGTATACTTCCTATTCATAGAAGCTTTTGGCTTGCTCTCCATTTCAAATTTTCCTGGCCAAGGTATCTTTAATATTTTTCCAGAAATGCGGGAGAAAAGAAAGACGAGATCAGTCTGCAACTGGTTTCCTGTAGAAAGTCCTTTAATGTTCCCAGAAAGATTACAGCATCTCCTGACATAGTCTATAAATACATATGTCCATAGGTTTTCACAATGACTTATATTCAATACTAAGAGTTTTCCTCATACACTTGACATTTAGGAAGTATAACCAAGTTCTGAGTCACTGCATATTTGATAATTCCTCCAGAACTCTAACCAATGAAAAATGTCACTGATTATATTATGTAGCCTTCTTATTCTTTGTTGTTTTCCACTGTTTGCCTAGGTGCTGTTTTGTATTTTTCAAAGTTATTTTACTATATAACTTTATAATGGCTTTTATAACTGGTTGCCTCAAAGACTGGTTCTCCTGAAATACTGTCATTATTCAATATATAGTTCATTTAATGAGCACCTACTGTATGTCAGGCCCTACACTAGGCCTCGAGGAAGGGATAAAAGGCTTCAAAACAGTGACAATAAATAAGAAATAAAATACATGCCAGACTGAATTCAGAGTAAAAAGGAAGGGGCCCATAAACCTAGTTTTAGGAGTGAGGATAGGGAGTGTCAGAGATCTCACCCGGGTATCTGAATGGACACTGGAAGGATGAGTCATTCTGGTCAACAGAGTGAGAAGGAAGTAGGAGAGACGACAGCACACTCATTAAACTTGAAAAAGTTTGGTCAGGCTGGAGGCAAGGTGTGCATTGAGGACAAGGAGCGGCAAGAGATGGAGCTATAAAAGTGGACAAATTATAGATTATGAAGGGCCATGCATTTTTTGTGTATTTGAAAAGAAAAAGAAAAAAAAAGGCACTGACTACTTTAGTGTAAGAAAGTGACATAAATAGGGTTCCTTTATAGAGACAGGACTAGGGAGGCAGCTATGTGGGAAACTGAAATGGAAGGGAGGATGGAGACAGGAGGGGCTGCAGCCAAGGACCCCAGCTAGGCTTCAGCACCATGAGAAAACAGTGGTGAATTCAAATAAAGCAGAGGGGATGGGGATGAAGAAGGGCAGACCCAATCAATCTGAATGAGTGTGAATGAGAGATAGAACTTGAGGCTTACTTGCCTTTCATGAAGCTAGCAAACACCAGAGGAGAAATGGGTTTTAGATGATACTGAGTTTAGCTTTGGACATTCTGAACTGGAGATGCCTATGGTAAATCAAGGCACCATGGCAGAGAGCTGAACATATGGACTTAGAACTCCAGAAAGAAATGTATGGCAGGAGTACAGAACTGCCATGAGCAGTTAGGTAGTAGGTAAAAACCACAGAAGGGAATGAGACCACCCAGCCTAAGCGTGCAAGAGTAAGAGAAAGCTGGGAAATGTCTATGTTTAAGGGCAAATGGAGGAAATACAGCCCACAGGCATACAGCCTACAGCATAATGAGTGACTTACCATGGAGGTGTAAACCAAGAAAAACTCATGATCTGAGGCCAAGGGGAAAAAGTACTAAGAAGGAAACAACAGGGGCAGAGCGGACAATGAAAATTAGGGCAGAGAAACACATTGGAAATGGAACTCAAGAAATCTGATTACACTAGAAAATCAGTTGTGGTGAGTTGCTTCTCATAATGAGAAGGTAATCTGCCCCCTAAAAACAGACTTGTCCTAGAGTAACATTGTATAAAAATCACAGGCTTGAGAATCAGCTAGATCTGGGTTTGAATTACGGTTCCTCCAGTTACTAGCTACATTGTAGTAGAAAAGTTGTCTAATTGCTCTGTGCCTCAGTTGTCTTATTTCTAAAGAGGGATAAGAATAACCATATCATGGTTATTTTGCATATTAAATTAAGGGAGACAACATATATAAGAATACCTAGTGCACTGTCTAGCACAAAATAGTCACTAAATACATCAAGTACCTTGTTAGATACACATAGGCACATGTCACATACAGATCAGTCAAACCTAGGGAAGACTTCCACCAAGTTGAGTCTTCATTCATCTACCTAATTTGAGTATCATCCTAAAATGAGTGAAAGCTCATCTGAATAACAACTTGCAGGCTGACAGGAAATAAAATCAGCTCTTTTAGAAATGCAGTCTTACAGGCTATACCCTGATTCCTTGAAAGTCTTCATACATCTCACAGGGATGAGCATTTGCTTACAGACACTAGATAAATCACACTAGCTTGTCACAGGCTTAAATAGAAATAGGTATTAACCTAATAAGTTTATTTTTAAAAAATAAAGGAACAAATGTCTGTCTAGCAATAAGCTCTTCCCCTTAATTATGAATCTGGGACATAGAATAAAGTAGCCAAAAGCAGTCAAATGAATTATAATGTGCTTCAAGCCCAAGGACTAAAAGAAATTACTTCAGGTCTCCCTCAAAAATAAGAGAGAAAGCAGCAGAAAGTTTTAAATTTAAAATTTAAAATGCAGACTAAAGCCCTGTATTGGTACTAGACTACTTCATGGAACTGTTGTTCCATGTGATCAAAGAAAACATAATTAAGAGATTATTAAATTGGAGCTGGGATATATTGTTTTTGTGATTTAATACATTTTAAAGGCTATATGTTAGGTTATAGTAAAGATTTCTTTCACATTTGCTCTGAGATAATATCTTTGTTACATAACATACCTGATTTGAAAGTACACTATATCCACCTCAAGAAAAAAAATGAAATATACAAAAGTATGGAAAATAAAGAGTTGGTTTAAGGACACAGATAAACCATGCATAAAAAGTTGACATCGGGCTTCCCTGGCGGTGCAGTGGTTGAGAGTCTGCCTGCCGATGCAGGGGACACGGGTTTGTGCCCCGGTCCGGGAGGATCCCATATGCTGCGGAGCAGCTGGGCCCGTGAGCCATGGCCGCTGGGCCTGCGCATCCGGAGCCTGTGCTCCGCAACGCGAGAGGCCGCAACAGTAAGAGGCCCGCGTACCGCAAAAAAAAAAAAAATAATAAGTTGACATAGATCTGGAGGGAAGAGCCCTTCTATTCATCTGGGCACCTACAGCTCCTGCCATACAAGGCAATGAAGTGGCTCTAGTCAGACCCAATGCAGACATCAGCAGGTAACTCAGTTTCTTTGGAAAATGTCCTTTTTGCCACACTTGACTTCTGTATATGGAGGCACATCCGCCGCACCCTAAGCAATACACAATTCTGTAAATACACAGCATTAATTTTGTTTTATTCACCTGACCCCCAACTTATTCACAGCCAAACTGAAAGGACACTCTGAGAAAAATGAAGTTCTGTATAGGAAAAGGAAAAGGAAAATGGCTGGGAGAAGAATCGCACTGAGTAGTATTGATAAGCAAGATTGATGGCTTCAGATTTCTCTTTGTGTTTACCAACAAAAGGTGGCAAGCAGTAGCAGGCTCAGCTTGTTCCAGTGAAAAATGAAGCAGGGTTAGTAGACTGCCTACCTCCAAAAATTGCTTTCCAGAACACCGGCTATCTTTTCCCAGTCTAACATCTTCTGGGTCCATTGAACTGTAGTCTATCTTTGGTAACACAATTAGAATTTATACCCATTTTGATAAACACATGTATGTGCTTGTGTGTTTGCTTCAAGAATAACAAGGCCTTCCGAATAAGGGTAGATGATCATGGAAGATGTTATCCACAGTATTTATGCAACCAAGTAAACATATGAATTTTCAGAGAGGCAAAAATATCCGCACTCAAGTAGCTGGTGTCACTAAACACTCATATCCTTCAAATACCAAAGACTGAAAAATGAGCAGCCACAAAACAAAATAGGAGGAAAAAAAAAAAGAGGCCCATTCATAACCACAATCAAGCATGAATAATTACCAATTTTGAATGTAAAGATCATTCAAATAAACATAACTGATGGATCATCTACATAGGGTGCAAGTCAAAGTAAAGAGACAGTCCACTTTAGAAAGTGTCTAGTGAATTGATTTAACAAGTTTAATGTGAGCATCAGTGTGGGGCTATTACTGATCGTAAGCTTTACTGATGTTATTTGTTCGCTTGGAAAAATACCGCTCTTTGGAATGAGCACATTAAGGCTAAAATTGCTGAGAAAACCCTATTACAACTTTATTGCTGGCAAATTGGAACCAAACCTTGTCTGTATATCAATTACTTAGAGTTACCGCAGAGATAAATCCTTTTTTTTTTTCCTTTTTTTTTTTGGTATAGGCGCTATCTTGAAGACAGTGATGAGAAACTCCTTATTATACCCTACCAACATCACTAGGTTTTCTTAGCAATTTCAAGGAATTGTCAATTAAGTTCTTTTTATTAGGTTTCAAAAGCTGTTAAGTCAAACACAAATCTATCATAAGGCTTGTAACAGCATGTGATTTAGACACATTTCAACGCTTCACTCTTTCATTATCTACCTACCTCAGTGCAACTGCCAAGTTCGAGTAAAGTAAAGGAATTTCTTCTTGATTATCTTAGGTTCACAGAAATTTGGAGTAAGTGGCCACTTGGTTGTATCAAATGCTCTACCGAACTCCCATTCTTATTAAAAGCAGAGGGGGAGGGCAATAAAAGTTGTATATATGTATAGATAAGGGATGGGTTTGCTTCCAAACTCATTACAGTGGGGGAAATGGGTTTGACGCAGTTACCCAGAGTAGTAACCACTCAAAAGGCATACGGATTTTTAAAGCAGTAGTACAAATGTGTCCATTTTTTTGCTGATTTCACTTGTGAACTTTGAAATCATTAAGGAAAAGCATCAAGTCATCCCTGTGGCAAAGGATAACACTGCCCCGTACAGCGGCAAGAATCATGGGAACATGTAAGTAGTTGTCCTTCTTGCTCCCTGACCTAAGAAAGGGTAAGTGCTCTGAAAGGACAATCCTGCAGGTCTCCAGGAAGAAGGAAAGAGTTAGTACCTTTGGAAGAGCAAAACAACAGAGGTACGTAGAGGTCAGCCCCGGAAGCAGCTGCTCCTTTGACCTTCTAGACAGACAAATGGGGATTAATAGGAAAGGAAGACAAAAATGACACATAATTCTAGTGAATAAATATGGTCCAGTGTTATTCAGGAGTCTTGCACTGGAGGCATTCCACGACATTCACATTTCAGTTAAGAATGTTAAAAAAAAAAAAAAAAAAAAAAAAAGGAATTAAAATGGAGTAAAGGCCATGAGTACCCAGCTGAAGAATGCTCTGTTCTTTAGTTTGACTCTTCGAAGTAATTTTGACAATTGGCTTCACTTTTGAAAAAAAAGGCAAAAATTAATAAACAGCTTTTTACATAATCTTAAATCCCTTGCCCAACTTTCTAAATAAAAAAAAGTACTGTTCTAATCTTCTAAAACTTTAAGAGTCTCTAGATAAATATTTAAATTTAACATGTTTCCCAAGAAGTGTCAGCAATTTGAGCTTGGTTCTTGGGACTGCAAGCTACTAGGGTCAATTTACTTACACCATGTATGTTCAAAGATAAGTAGTTCTGTAAACCCAGTTCTAGAAGCACAAGTTCTGAACCCAGAAACAGGGCTCAAAGAATAACAGGAAGGAAGTACGCATGCCACACTGAAAAGGCAACACATCTGCAGAATTCCAAAAGGAATCTACTGTACTCTCAGACTTTTACCACTGTGGTTTTGTAAGAATTCTCACTGTGAATTTAGGTTCCATAGCATTTTGCTATAGCCTAACTACTTGGTCACAGGCTAACGACATTTGAAGAGGAGGGAGGTCAAAGGTATCATTATGGTGGTAACAACCAATCACAGTGGGAAAAAATAAGTTTTATTTATTACTCTTAATACAAGAAAGCTTTACTGTGGAATATTATTGCACTGTCACTACACACCAGAGATTTTTAATCCCCAATCATTTCAACATATTTTACAGTTCATTACCTTTCCAGCTAGTATTGCAGGAAGGACTCTCCTGAGCCTATACAAAAGCATTAAAAAAATCTACTATTTTTACACTCGTATTTCAACCGCACAAAATACTTAACAGGGAATTTGAAAGAGGCTAAAAACTTGTATATTTCAAATGAACACTAGAATAGAAATATACATCTCATCATCAATTTTAAATCCCTCCATTAAAGACTAGAACATCTAAAATTATGAATCATGGAAAGAAAAGGAGGCTGTGAAACATACAGATGAGAATTTTAAATTGGTTTTTGACAAGCAACATGGCAGTGTCCAGACTAAACAAGACAGACTACACATCCTTTGCCAGCAGCACACACAACCCTGCAGCGGATACGAAGTTATGTTACCTTTCGAAAGAGATTACCTGCTACGATGCTCCTAAGTTCTAATAAGTGTCACTGTGAAAAGGTAAGCAGTTGTATCACTGTGAATTTTGTTCAGTAAAAACCTATCACTTACGGTCGTTTTTCACACATAGGAGCTCATGCATCTTGCCCTGTGTGGATGGAATTTAGACTTCATCACAATTGTACCCTGACAGAAGTTGTCTAGTTATCTAGTTGTCTAGTTATCTACATCATGAAAATATAATCCACTTTTTAAACACTTCTGGATTCTGCAAATGCTGCTTTTCTAGATTTGGGTGCTGGTCCTTGCAGGTGCAGCATGAACTTGAAAGCAGACATTAAGGTAAACTTATATTCTCTACAGCTCTTACCTAGTAACCCACACTTCATTATTGAGGATAATTTCCACAAAATAATAATAAAAATTGCTCTCGGCAAATAGGTTTTAATTAAAAATAATTCTACAGTTTCTACAAGAGTCCTTCTAAAAACCCTTCCCGGGCTTCCCTGGTGACACAGTGGTTGAGAGTCCACCTGCCGATGGAGGGGACACGGGTTCGTGCCCCGGTCCGGGAGGATCCCACATGCTGCGGAGCGGCTGGGCCCGTGAGCCATGGCCGCTGGGCCTGCGCGTCCGGAGCCTGTGCTCCGCAACGGGAGAGGCCCGCGTACCACAATAAATAAATAAATAAATAAATAAAAACCCTTCCTCTCATTAATCAAGAATGTTTGAAGTTAAATTGTTTAATCTCAAACTTGAATATGACTTGTTATTTGGAAATTGTGACAAATATATAATAGGATACAGTTTTACCAACTTGCAGTGAATTTTCCTGAAAAGTAACAAGAATTTAAGGGAAAACCTGCTTCAGTGCAAATGCCATACTGTTATTACATGTTGCAATTGCTGGGATCATAAAGAGTTTCCACTGTCGGCCTTTTTTTTTTTTTTTTACGGAAACCAAGGTCTCTATTTCAAAATAAATAAGCCCAAAGCCTTCTCCTTATTTTTGAGTAAAGAAAAAAGGCCATTCTGGATATTTCTAAGGATCTCATCAGAAGAAAAATAATGTAAAAAAGAAGCAATGCCCTCTATTCATAAATGAGCTATCTGAGCTACTAAGAGGTTTAGATGGTGTCCCTACAGAGCTGACACCTGAAATTCCTCTATATCTGCAAATGTATTTAAAAAGAGAAAAGATGCTAATTAAAATTAGAAACAGATGATTACATCAAATTAACACAGGTAATAATGGGGAGGGTGAAGAATAGGTAGTAAAAATATTTACTCAACATTTTAAAAAATTTTAGAATATAAAGAAACTTGCACAAATAGAGCTCTAGGAAGTTCTACCTTCACCTACTATTTCATTAGCAAATCTCAGATTAATGAGTCTATGATTCCAGGAATAATATATTCCCTTCCAAAAACTAGAACTTGAGCAGACCAAGCAAGTACTCTGGTGAGAAGAATCAAAGCCCTAAAGGTAGGTGAGCACTGAGCTCCTACCAGGAGTCAGGTGCCGTGTGCCGCCCCCATCCAGGTTATCTCAGGTGGTCTTTACCACAGTCATCTAAGCTGGCCTGAGTAGTCTCAGTTACACAGACAGGGAAACCGAGGCTCAGAGCATTTCATAAACTTGCCCAAGGTCACAAAGCTGGTTAGTGGCAGAGCCAAGCTCTGACCTCAGGTCAGGGGACTTCTAAATTCATGTTCCTGCTGCCAACTATTAAGCTGCTGAAGGGAGAAAGAACAAAAACTAAAAGGCAAGATATGCTTTTGTTTGCTTGTTTTTAAAGATAATGGAAATTTGTGAATCAGCTAGATTTTTTTTGAAGTTTGCTACTGATAACCAAAAATTAAAACATGATTTAGTGCTGAGACTGTACACTGGCTACAAAGCTTAAAGTTATGACTTGTCCAACTATTTTTTAAAAATTCATCAGAGCATGAGATAGTTTTGGAATTCCTCACTAACACACTGTTAGGAAAATGTTTACTTTGACAGACAACCAAACAGGGCTTAGAGGAAACCGAAATGGGTCCTCACAATGGCCTGTCTCACTCTACAAAATTTAAATCCGGTTTGGAAACTGCTTACTGCCGAATTCAAGAACATTTCTTGTGAATGACTGGGGGTGGATAGAGCATATCCATCTCATTTTCTGTTTTTGGTCTGGTATCTTACTGCTGGTAGAAATTTACATTATCAATCATTTCAAAGTAACCTACTTTTCAGCAGGTTACTTTAAAAGAATATAGTATCTTGGCAACAGACACCCTCCTACTGCAAAACCAGCTGAGAGGCACATATCTGGTTGAGGGAATCAGGAAAAAGAATCAGCTTGGAGTAAGAAGTTAGGTCAGAGACCTACAGCATATAAATTAAGTACTGTCAATCTAGAAATTGATTATCTGGTACTGAATTGTGGTTCTTCTAACTGGCTAGTTCTGGATCATGAAGATTAAATGAGATAACCCATGGAGTACCCTTAATGCAACCTGGCACATAGGCATAAAGGCTTAGTAATATTAGTTATAATCATTATTATTCTCAAATCAGACTGATAATTACAATGGCCTAGTAGATTTCTAATGAAAATACTGAATCAGGTAGTCTGAGACTACAGATGCTGTTTCATGCAAGTTTTTCAGTTGTAGTAGGAGAGCTGACAAAGATAGGAACCACTGGCATAGAGCTATGGTTTTCAAACAGCTTTCTGAGTATTCTGTTTGTATGTCAAGGTAATATTTCCTTAAACCAATAAAACCCCACAAAAAAACAACAAACAGGTTGGAAACCATCAGCCTACAGAAAAATCATTTCTCCCCAAAACAAGTACCTTTGTACTTGTCTTTACAAGGTCAGAAGAAACAATGCAGGGAAGGGATATCCACTCAAGTTGACAAGAGTAAAGTGGCCTTTACTCATGCAATGTTGAGTCAGGGCTTCAGTTTCCAGGAGGTGAGGTGAGACAAGTATAAATATTTACAGGCTCTGGTAATGTGGTAGAGTTGAAACACTACTGAACTGATCGACAGAGTATTCCAATACTGACTATACCACACAGCGGCCATGTGGCCACAGGGTCAACGTCTCTTGGCCTGTTTCATCTGTAAAATGGAGATAATGATATATCATAGTTTGTAGGAGATAAAATTAAAAGAGAGTAAGGTATAACAACAACAACAAAACAGCTGCCGATTAACATAGGGAGGTTTTATCTTTACATTGCACCCATCAGATGTAAGGTCCAAGATGGCAGGAAACAACATTTTACAACATTAAACAAACATTTTATTTGGCACTATCAGTCCAGACTTTATTTCTAGAAGCATCACAGAGTCCAGACAACCAAATAAATGTTCAAACACCTTTTCAGCTAGATCATCTCTAGATCCTGAGAAAGAAAAAAAATGAAACTTAACTACTTAAAAGTATAAAATATTTTAAAACTTTCAATATATTTATCAAGCACCCCCTCTATATGTTTGGAAAATGTAGAAAAAATAGGCCCCCAAGTAACTGAGAAGTCAAATGCAAATTACAACAATGGACATCAATCCCAAATGGTGAAGATCAAATGTGATGATACTTTGCTTTGGTGTTCACTTTGTAAATAAATGTAGGTGTCAATAAAACTGAAAGTTCTATTTTCCAAAGCGAAGGCCTAGTGCAAAAGAGACTCCAACATGTGTAGAGATTCAAACAAACCTACGTGCACACAGCCAAGTATACTGGCCTGAGAAGCCTTCCAGGAAGAGCAGCTTTCACATTCTTTTATTCCTTTCTAAACAGTAATAGCTCAATTTAAATTTTTAAAGGTAAATAGTCATTTTTTGCCCTTTAGAGAACTAATGTTAGTGATTTCTTAGACTAATATTGATGCTAAAAAAGGATATGTTTTCTCCAAAGTACCTGCTTTCCTCCTTCCCTCCCTTTTCTCCGGAAAGCTCCTAACTCATCTCTCAGGCTTCAGCTTGAACTTTAGATCCTCCAGAAGGCATCTCTAAATCCCCAAAACCTCTTAGGTGCTCTACCATAAGCTTTCATGGTACTCTAGGCCCATATCTGATGTAGCATTTGTGCTCTTCTTAAATGTCCGTGCATGGCACTAACTTCCCCAGAAATAGGCCTTCAGCTCCTTGACAGTCAGAGACGGTCCTCCGTGTCCTTACTCACAGCAGGAGATTAATAATTGTATGTTATAATATGAGTGAATGGTTCTCACAGTGTTTTTCCCCAGCAGCATCAGCATCACCTGGGGATTGCATAAAAATGCAAATTCTTGGACCCCACCCCAGACCTACTGAATCAGGAACTCTGGAACAGAGGTCCAGCAATCTGTTTTAACAAGCCCTCCAGGTGATACTAATGCATGCCGAAGTGTGAGAAACACCGGGGTACGCACTAAAAAAAAAAAAAGTCTTGATATGCATTACTTAGGATCACCAAGAGAGAACAGCATTCTCAGACATAGTGATTATGACTAAATATCCCAGTTTGCACTGTGCTCTCCAGAAACTTTCTCTGATGAGGGTTTTTCTGCCTCCATGATGAAGTTATTCATTTATTTTTCTCCTCTGAGGTGATATTAGCACAGAAAACAGCCTGTTAGCAATGATTTTTGCTAACTATATGGAGTAAGGAGGGAAGGAAGGAAGGAAGGAAGGAAGGAAGGAAGGAAGGGAGGGAGGGAGGGAGGGAGGAAACTTAGCTTTACATTTACATGACTACAGAGGTTACAGGCTCAACACTAAGGGGAAAAAAAAAAATTTTTTAAATACCAGCCCTCTTAATTCGTTCCTATGTCAAAATTTTAATCAAAATGTGCTTAAAGTTTAAAAGCCTTCAACTGGAGAAGAATGCAAACTGCAGAGAGCAGATTTTAAGAAATATTCATTTTGGTCAGTTTCTTCAAGCAAAGGAAATATGCATTTCTACATCATCTAAAGTCACAGCATCACATGAAGAACAATATATTACAGAAAATACATTTGTAGCATATTGCTGTAGATTTATCTTGGAGCAACATAAACACAAATTACATTATCTCTGAAACTGCCATTTAGATTTGGGTCTAATCAAGAGAATAGAGGACTACTCATTAAAAATCAAGCTTGAACTGAAAAGTTATTAAGAGATTAGAAAATAATATTCAAATCTCTAAGAAAAGGGTCACATGATCTCAGTATTTTGAGTAATGTTGATGCATCCCAAACTCTCTCCTTTCCTTGCTCACCTTCTCTAATCTTTAGCTTACTTTGACTAGGAAGTTTGAAAAGGCTAAGAATGAACTATGGTTCACTAAGCTCATTTCTGTTGTTATAAGCAATCTCTGCAGACTCAAGACACCACCATATATTTTCCACCTGAGTTGTGGAAAGAACCATCATTAGTAATTTTATTACAAATGGGCACTTACTTATGCACCACTTTCAGAGAAGAAAAAAATAGGACAGGTAGTCATACAAAAATCTGAAATTCCCATGGCTTCCGGTCTTTTACGGCAGAAGCATTTGACACTTCTGCTGTCAAATGTAGAAAATTCAAATCATCTTGAATTTGAGAAGGTTACAGTAAACCAAAATATACCTTGTATTCTTTTTTTATTCTTAATACTATTCTTTTTCTATTCTTTGTTCTGCTCAGTAAGTTTCGATCTTATTCTTCTTCACCAAAAGGTTGAGCCCTGAAATACCATAATATAATCACAACAAAATCATAGCCTTTTCTGAGTTATTAGTGTATCAATTTGAAAAGAAAATCCTGTAAAGGGGAGTTCTAAGTGGTCTTTCATCAGAATTGCTACTTGCAAGGGTTTACAAATGGCGAAGTTTATCGCTTATTATTTAAAACATGAAACTTTTTTCATGTAACATCAATATGCATGTCTAGAAGCTTGTTTAAGGAAGCTATTCACCATGAAAAGTTTTAAATGCACAGAATCAAAGAACAATTTTTGACATTTTGATTCATACATGCTTATAAAGCTCCAAGACAACATGGTTTAATTATAAAACATATTTCTACTGCCTTAGTCATGCCAATTAAATTTGATTGGATACTTTCTTTATTCAACAAGCCCCTTGCATGTCATTTTAATTTACTGTCAAAGCAGCCTGAATATTGGAAACTAAATTATTTACTACAGCCCATAAGCCAATAATGTTCCATTTGTCTCATACAGAGGGAGACTAGACTAACAAGATTATTAAGGACATTACTTGTAATAGCGAATGTCCTTCACTTTATTTGAGCTTCATGCTGTGCTTTCAGAGATCATACTTCAAAAGAGTTCCATTTCATTCCGTCACAGAACCTCTGATATAAATTATTCCCCACTCCCTTTGTAATATTCTGATCATAGAGAAAGTGGACCCAATATTGTTGGGTTGAAATGGAAGCACACTCTTCTAAGAAAGCTACATATAGTTTATTTGTGTTAAACACCTTTGATGCGCTCCCTTGTGCCAATACTGCAAAACAGGGAGAAATCAGTTGAATTTGTCTCATATTTCACACATTAAATTCACAAAAGCATTTTGTTTTCACTGTCTTGAATACAAACAATGCTTCTAAGATTCTCAGATATATAAGTAAATCAATAATTTTAGTTTTCAGAAAATCATAGAGAGTTCATTAGGCATTATGTATCTGGACAGACACTTCATGCAGGGCTCCATTATTGTGAAATCCTAGAAAATGAATTAAAATGTCTCAACCAGAAGCACTCTTAGAGGCAGAGAAACTAAATAGAGCTATAGTGAACTCTAATATGCCCATGGAATTCTGCTGAGGCTAGCCTCACGCTAAGACTTATTTAACATCTTCATTAGTGGTCTGGAGAGGGAGGAAACACATCAATTATATTCACAAATGGCAATTAATTGGGAAGTG
The DNA here is from genome assembly GCF_002837175.3 of Physeter macrocephalus. Lineage (NCBI taxonomy): Eukaryota > Metazoa > Chordata > Mammalia > Artiodactyla > Physeteridae > Physeter > Physeter macrocephalus. The sequence continues at coordinate 116,590,153 of NC_041224.1, read as the reverse complement.
TTGTAATTATTAGTATAAAAATGAAAAAGAACACAAAGAGGGCTATAGAGGCCAAACCCACAGAAAAAACTTCTAAAACGGCAACTGATCAGTCAATTAAAAGGCTATATGAGAGCAGAAATAGTAAGTCCCAAAGAGGTGCTTGGAAACAACATTTTAAAAGCTCACAAAGTGATGTCAGACTAGGAACTGGCTGTAAAACAGTTCAAAATAATGGCCAAAAAGGGAGGTGGGGTGATGTGGTATCTCAAGAGAGGAAAAATCAGAGCCACCAACCCTGGGAGAAGTCATGGGGAAAAAACAAATGTTCCCTTGCCTTCTACAATGATGACCCAGAGATGATTAAAGAAGAATATTAATCAGAAAAAAGAGTAAACTATTTTATAATGCTTATAATAATATATTTTATAATGTGCTTACTCTAGCTCAATGATAAGTGAAAATTTCATAGACAAAGGTGCAAATACAAAGGAAGACTTCACTGCATGTAATGAAATTAGGCAATGATTCTTTTTATATAACTCACAGTGCTCCAAAGATTCTTTAATAAGGCTTAGAGGGGCATAGGAAATATAAAATTAGAAGTGGGTAAGAAAGGAAAATAATAGTAGGGATACAAAAATAGAGCCAGGAATTAGCCTAATATAAACATTTATTTTGGTTTTAAACCAGATAAATGTTGAGTCGAAAGCGATATTCTGTAAGTGAGTGAACAGAGCAAACAGCAAAGGGTTCCAGCTTTCCAAGTGAACCTCTTCCTGAATAACGTATTTCAGATATCCTGGGATATCACAAAAGATTATCAAATCATTCTCTCTTGTATGCATGCTTCTGTGCAAGGTAAAACAATTCTACCAAAATAATAGAAAGAATTACACTGTGCAATTGATGTAAAGCACATTTTCTCCAGTAAAGTGAAATAAGCTATTTAGCAGTGCTTCAATCATTAAGCAATCAACCATCTTTTGATAAAGGAAAATATAGTAGGCCCTTAGCCACATTTGAGGGGTCCTATATGCTACAGTTAAAAGCAATGCATTCTCTCATAAGTTTTTCTTCAGTTACTGCACTGTTTAACTCAATTATGAAACGGAAATCTATTTCTAATTTTGTTGAAGTAAATGTTTGTGAAGGGAGCAAATTGCACTTTCTAGGCGATAGGTCTCAGTTTTGATGCTGGAGAGCACAAGGTGACAGTCCTGTACCCGGCTCAGATTTACACAATCATGGGCAAATATTTCCAGGCAAATGCAGCTATAATGTTTATGTTAAAAACAATAGGTTATGACAGCAGTCAGATGTTCTATATCCCTCAAGTGTGGAAAATAAATTGTTTCTTTTTGCACACAAGAGATGGAGATTACCAACGTGAAACATGACAAAATTTGTAGAAAATGATCTTGTCTGTAAGCAAGGCTTGCTCCCTGGTACTGGTTGATAAAACCGTACCCCACAGGACACTGTGTGTTGCCTTAATGAGTTAAATGACAACGAATTTCGAACAAAGAGCCTTGAAAAAATGGTTTTGTTGTTATCTGTCCTCTATTAAAATTCTACTCGAAGTGACAAAGTTTTGAGTTCACACATTGCCTAGAGACAAGTTTTTATTTTCTCTCGAGATGCCGGTAAGCCTGGCACACGTTGGGTTCTCAGTGGTGATCTGGTAACTATGTGGATAAATTGGTTCTCGATAAGCTCACACATCTCTCCTACCCCCATCCCCTCCTTCTCCTGAAATTCCACATTATTATCACTTAACTAAAAGAAAACCAGTATTTCTCAGCACCAACACACTGAGAGCTCTTCTCACCTCCTCTCCCCTCAGAGCCCCACCAAGAACAAGCCAAAAAGTAACACATGTGAAGCCAACTATATGTCATTTTAAAAAATATAATTTGCTGATATCATTTTAGATCACCCTAAACCCTCTGAATTCTTGATCATATACTTATTTTCATGACTGACACAACCTCGCACCTGAAGGACACTGGATGAGCAGCAACGATTTGTTACGACCTCAGGACCTTGGATAACTTGCAAAAGTTGAGACTTTACCCCAACTTGTATACATATTAGTTACAGCTGACTAAATTACCAGACATTACACATGAAGCAAGACTTTCCATACTCATTTTATATGCCATTCTGTGATTTATTCCTCCATTATTAGACCATTTGGCTTGGTAAAAGGGCTAATTACTAAATTCACTAACACAAATGGGAAGAACTAACTCATCGTGCTGCCCCACCAGGTAAAAGTTACAAGAATTTCATTACAGCCTTGATTCAATTAGACTTGGATTTCATTCCAATAATATATGTCTACAGACAGTATCATCTTTTGTCATTTTAATTTCTTAAGACTTTGGAAGTAACATGTGGCAGAAAATTAAATAAAACATTACATTTTAGGTCATTCAAACCACTTGAATTTTTTAAATGCAGGATTCATTTTCCCTCTGCATCAACAATGATTCATCTTCCTGATCCATGATATATTTAATCTGAAACTTAAACATAACCATTAACAGTTTATTCAGGAGAGTTATGTTTTATAACATTTGTCTGCAGGACTACAGAAAGGATAGAAATAGAAACCAACTAGTAATTGTAAGAAACAAGCAAATGTTTTCAATAAAATGATCACATTTTTAACTCATTAAATCATTTTCCATTTATATGCATACTGACATAATTCATTATTGCCATATTTCCTATTTGAATATTATCAATATCAGCTCTAACATTTATAACCCTAGAATTATCTGGGGTTTGCAGGTAATATGTTTACAATCTCAGTAATTTCTTTGGAGTTAATATCACAGATTTCTTAACTCCAAATTGAACATGAACAAAGGCATGCCTTGTAGACTTCTGATTTATCAATCATTTGTCTTCTCAAACATGATACTTCATTTTCTATGAGCCGATCAATGTTTTAATTTTTTTCTTTTTGCTATTTCATTTTGAAGAATGTGCTATGAATTCAAAAGATTAGATCCTTTATGCAAGGATGGAAATGCATACTACATTCTGCAGTGAAAATGTACATGCGAGAAACCTAACATGTATAAATATATTGTAAAGATATGCATTTTAATGTTGTAATTACAGTGTATGCAAAATGCACAGTATATATACTGCATTCAAATATTTTAATATACTTATCTTCTTTATGTAAATATCTATGCATAAGTTTCTATAAATAAATTTGTAAGGTAGAGTGAATAACATTTCAACATAGAAAAATACATGTATATGCAAATCCATAGATATATATGTATGCATGTCTATTTTCCTGATTGAACTTTATATACTACCCTCCATTTTGACTGAAACAGTGAAATAACTAGCATGTTGCCTCTGTGAAGCCGAAAGCAATTTCCTTTTCTAATTTTAGTTATGCAAAGCCTATGGGCATCATCAGCATTTAGTAATTAGTTTTATAATTACTGCTGTTTTGCTCACTGTCATTCAATTTTTCTTACAACATGGTCTGGGATTGAAACATCCCACATCCACAGCTGTGTAAATTGCTATCCATTTATAAGGCAAAAAAAGTAAAGTTCCACATACATCATTATTCAGTCAAGAACGCGTTGCTGGTACTTAGGTGATGCCTTCAGTGCATGAGCTACCCCGTAAAACACCATGAAAAATGGCATTCCAAATTCCAGGAAGCACTGTCTAATAAAGTAGAGAGAGAATATGAAAGTTGCCACAATAGTAAGATTACATCGAAGAGAATGATGAAAAACGAGAAATCTAAAGTTTGTGACGTCAAGGCAAGCATTTAAAATGTTAAATACTACTTCCTTTCTATAGGAAAGAAAAAATGAACACATGCATATGTATCCGTAGTTGTTGATCTGCTGTGTTTAAAACGATTTGTGTTTCTTCTAAAAAGTAACTAAAGCCTAAGGAAAGGTTTCAATCAGGATAGATTAAATTTTTCCTAAAACTCACTGAAAAAGTCAAAATCTAGCTCTCTACTTGGATACTTCACTTTAGCTTCACAGATAAGTTATAAAATCAAAACACTGATTTACCTCTCATAAAGACTGAAAAATTAAACGTTCGGTATAATGTTGCTATGATAACTATTAACTTAAATACACTCTCCAAGTAACTCAGAGCGTCCTTTGAATATATCTTTGAATATACTATTTGTAGCTACATTCTCTTAAGATTTGTGGAAAACCAAAACAAAATGATGTGAGTCTCATTTCACAGACTAAAGTGTTTAGGCCGGACCTAGAGATGTTTATCAACCGAAATCACAGGGAGTTGGCTTCAAAGCCAGCCGTAAATCTCAGGGCATCCTTACCTTGGGAAAATGCAACAACATGCTCCAGAATTAAGAGCCCATCTCACCTTGAACGATGCTCTTGTCTCTGTGCCTCAGTGTTCTCATCTGTAAAGCCACAGAGTACCTGTCTTTCTTCATAGGATCCCCGAGTGGCTTAAGTAGGATAACGATCATGAAGGCACACTAGGAAAGGACAAGAACTTTCCTGTGTAGCCACTGTGGTTCCAGAATGTACTCCTTTAGACCTCTGGCTACAGAGAAGGGCACTCGCCAGGACTGTTCTTTAGTTTACAAAGTAACTTACTACACCTGCTATTGAAGTCTCCCACAAATGCTTTCTAAGTTTTTAATATCAAGTCTTATTTCTACAAATAAATTACAAAGGTTTCAAGAGCAGAAATGAATCTTCTATTACTTTTCTAACTCCAAGCACTGGGAACACACAGTAGGTGATTCAGTATAATAATAATATACTTATTATTCTAAGTGAATAAGTAAAACCACCATGAGGTAAGATAAAGGAGGTAAACTGTTAATAACTGACTTTTAACTGTAAGTGACACGCACAGGAGCAAGCCAGGACTTGAGGTGAAACAATGAAGGATCAGATGATCAGGTGGAGGGCTTTAATCTCATCCCACCACTTCTGAGCACATAATAAGCACCTAAAATCCTTTCTTCCTTGATTCTTTTCCTGGAGAAAAAGAGTGATGAAATTCAGGAAGGAGAGAAGGCAAACCAGGACCAGCCCTGTCGTCTTTCTCACTTTAAACCCTGAGGCCGGGGAAACAGAACCCGCTGATTAAATACCGTATGCTAACACATATATATGGAATCTAAGAAAAAAAAAAGTCATGAAGAGACTAGGGGTAGGACGGGAATAAAACACAGACCTACTGGAGCATGGCCTTGAGGTTATGGGGAGGGGGAAGGGTAACCTGTGAATAACTGATTCACTGTGTTGTAAAGCAGAAACTAACACACCATTGTAAAGCAATTATACTCCAATAAAGATGTTAAAAAAATCATGATTAGACTAAGAACAGGAAAAAAAAAAGATGACTAAAAGATACATCAAATAGATGCTAATATCTCTTAAGAATTAGACCAACAAAATACTCATGCTCTTGTATGGAAGATATGCTTGTAGCTAAAAGATTCTTTTGGTCCAATGTTTCTGAGAGTGTTAAAAAATCCAGATTCAAACCTTATTTCCTCATGAACTGAACATGAGTAGATTTGGACCAAATATTTCATTTCAAATATTCAAATATTTATTTTCAAAACTATATCTATATTTGGGAATATATATGTGTGTCTCTACCATCTACTTAGAGATTCTCTGGTACCCCCGCCCCAGTTTTTATTGTCCCTCTCAAATATAAGTCAGAAAAGAACATTGAAGGGTTCTTTGAGGAAGGGACTAACACAGAGTTGTTGATTTTACTGTTACCACAGGCTTACAAGCTGCACTATGCTTGACCTGCTAGCTGCAGATTGCTAAGTGAATGAAAAAGAAAAGCCATGAACTGGACAAAAGCTAAAGAGATCAACCATTATTTCTGTGAACAAAAAAGCCACAAATTCCCACTCTTCATTCATACTACTGCTTAATTGATGCATGCAGGTAAAAGGAGGCTAAACAGAAGACAAACAAAAAAGAATGAAAGGGTTTCTCTTTAGCACATTTACACAGAAATTAATGAAGTTTACAGGTGTTTATGGCAGGAATGGGGGTGAGGAGAAAGAGGGATTCATTCATTGAATATAATTATTGTAAACTTAATAAATGTGGACAATCTTTATTTTAAAAAACATTTTATCTAGTTTGTAGCTTAAAATTTAAATTTTGTGTATTTTCCAAATTTTACTCTGTCATTCAAGACATAACTAGAATACCACATCTATTCGAGACGTCAGAAGTCCTCATGAGCAAAACCTCTCACTGAAGCCAAACATTTAAGGAAAGCACACTGCAACGTGAGCAGTCGAGAACCAAATGTGAGAATCTAGTAATAGTGATACGAGCTTGACATCCTACCGTAACTTGCCATTTATGGTTACAGATTTCTGAACTGATAGTGAACCTTATAAAAAGCCAAGTAAAAACAGGCAAACTTCTTTCTTCTTTGGCAAAGAAGAGAGTTGACACAAAGCGTGTCCTCTGTGTGGAATGTGCTCTGGTTCAGCCACCCCTCGGGCATCCCCCCGCTGCAATTCCAGTTCTAGTCTGTTAGCTGAAGCAAACACAAGAGCTGGGAGAGAAGTCACAACAGTGACTGGTTAGAATTAGGCTACACTAAACATTCAAATCGCTAAGGGAAATATCACTTAATAAGATGCAACCAAAAAGAAACACATCCCTAATCATAAAGGCACCCACAGTCTCTTTGTGCCTCAAATCTTCACACAATAATCTTAATCAACAATTAAATTCCTATTTACATCCCCAAATCCATTACAGCTGCTTCTTGCTCCCCCATTTCTCGCCTGCAGACTGATTTAGACAAGTGTGCTAAAAAGATTCCAGAGGAAATATTTACACAATGTAGATTTGTTATCCACACTCACCTGTAAAGTATAACAAAAGTAATTATTGATTTTTAAAAAAAGAATAGCCAGGCTTCCCTGGTGGCGCAGTGGTTGAGAGTCCGCCTGCCGATGCAGGGGACACGGG
>NC_041224.1:116578467-116582921 GCF_002837175.3 Physeter macrocephalus | reverse complement strand
TCCGGAGCCTTTGCTCCGCAACGGGAGAGGCCACAACAGTGAGAGGCCCGCGTACCGCAAAAAAAAAAAAAAAAAAAAAAAAAAAAAAAAAAAAAAATAGCCACCAGAAGAAATTTCTCTGGAAAATTGAGAAAAACACTGACAAACCAAAAATAGATTTGTAGAATTTTCAAGGACCCTTTTAACTTAGACATATGTTTTAGTGTTTCACTGTTGCTAAGACTTCTTTTCCACTAGTGTGGTATCTAATACACACCTAAATTAACAGCATCTTTGTATCTGGTTACAAATCCTTTTATGCATTATAAATATACCTTGCAAAGAGAAAAGTCTTCGCTAAGAGTCTGAACAGGAGCAACACAAAGGAGGCAGACCAACATAACAATTGCTCCCCATTATATTTGTAGCATAGAGTTAATATGCTTAGATGCAAATAACTACAACTTTTTTTAAGTAACTATTTTATCAAAATAGATTTCAAGTAAATAAATGTCCTATGATAACTGAACTTTCTTAAGACACTTTAGAAAAGGCCATCCCCAAGTCCTTTCTAGAACTGCTAATAGCTATTAATTCTAACAGCATTAAATATTAAAGGGCTAAAATAGGCATAAATTAACTTTATTGTCAATCACTACATACAGAAGAATAATTAACTCAGTATGTTTATTTATCTACTTTTGCTACTTGATTAAATGAATGATTGATGACAGGTTCCTAGTTTTCTTTTCTTCCTTTCTGTCTGTATAAATGATCAGTATGAAACTAAATGGTGACATTAAAACGAAATCATTAGCAACCTAAAATGCAGGGCAACATGCGTATGAGCTTATGAGCGCGTCTGTCTCCTTCACTATTGAGAAATCTAATCAGATCCCTTCACACCCCAAACAGACATATAACATAGTTAAACGTACTTCCTAATCAGGTGCTTTCCCCTCAATTTCCACTGTGTCTTCTACGTCTATAATTATGCTAAAGGCTATTCATTTCCTTTAAAGCCATATTAAATAAAGCTAATTTACAGCATTCTGCATTCATTGTTGGTGAAACGTATGAACTATGTTAGTTTGGCATCTGTGGTCTTAACAAAAACTAACAGAAATATCAAGAAGTCCATGAGGTAGCCACAGTCAAAATTAAAATATCAAATAAATGATCAGTGATCACTTAAGTAATTTGATTGGTCTAGGATTTGTCACAATTTGATAACATTTGAAAAGGTTATTAGTTCTAGTTCTCGGCAAATCGGGTGACTAACATAAGCTGCAGAGATCCACTGCACACAATCAGTGTGCTATGTAAGGTTTGTCATACGTACTGGGTATAAGTGGCACACAATGCACCGGGGAGTTTTCTTCAGTCCCCAAGTCTACTGTCCAGTGCTACATGCCCTAGAAACCAAAGTGACACCCTGAGATCTTTGAGAAGGCTGTACTTAAATATCTGATTTGGACTGGCTGTTCTGAGCATTGTTTAAAATCGTTCTTTAAAATGTTACCACTGTTGACAATTTTGCTCTGCAGTTCTTTGAGCAAGATCATAAAACGCAGTAACACAAAGAATAGCTTAGATAGAAGCAAAGAAGAGAAGGGGAAAAGAATATTAGAAGTAGAAGGAAGCCAAGAGGTGACTGCAGAATAAAGTCTGAGAACTCAGATTTCACTAACATATCAACTTTCATTAATCACACGAAGGGTAAGGTTTTGCCACAGACATAACTCAAAAGAGAGCGCGATGTACAAGAGGAGAATGAGTTCAGCAAAGAGCTAATGAGATCGGGAGATTATAAACCTGACACTGGGCAAGCTGTCTCACTGTTTCATAGTACAGTGTCACACTGTGAAAAAAACATGGAAAAAATGGAGTGTACTATGAAATTATAACCTCATAATACAGTTTCAACTTATAAATAGCTATGAGCGAGCAACTGCGAGTGTAGTTTAGTTATTTGTTAAATCAACAGAACATGCTCTGTTGTAGGGATGAGTTGCTCCAAGGCACCCATACACTCCTGCTCCCCAGACCTTTGCCAAACAATCTGGTTGTGGCCAAAATGAAGTCTAGAAATTGAATCCAAATGTTTTCCTGCTCATCATGGAGTTAATTTACTCACATGCTAACAAAAACAATGATCCTGACATCAACTGGACCACCATCTAAGCAACTGTCTACTTGCCAGTCTCATTCAATTTATTTTTGCTACAATGCAATCATTACCTAATGGCTGATAAGATGGTATGGTTATTAAATGCATACAGTTGCCTCTCCGGGAGTTTTACATGAATTGTAACAGACATAAATTTATAAAAAGTAATTTTTTTAGTCTCTCTTGCTTTTTGTACAGAGGCTAGTATTAATGGATTTGGGGCTCCTGAACCACCTGTGTATATCATGGGCCAAAAAGAATGACTTTCATTTGGTAAAACTGGTCAATATACAAAGCATCTCAGTTCACTTTAAAAAGGAGTCTTGGAACATCCCCCTTTTCTTCTGACTTATGTATCTTTTGCACATACAGAGCAGGAATAATTAAAAAGAACTCTACATACAGAAGGGTAAATGATGCTCATCTCATGGAGCTTTATAAAACGTGGTCATGCATTGCAATATCTTTTGCATGTTTTTCTACACAATTCATACCAGAAAATGCCTTTGTACACTATAAAAGTAGGTATGTCATTTCTATGATTTCGGGAAAATATAAAAAATTAATCATAGATCTCCATACTTGAACCACAAAGTGTAGACTCTTTTAAACTACTCAAGTAATACCTGATATGCGTAAAGCAACAGAAATGTGATATGGATAATTTTGTGCCTCCCAATATTTTCCTGCAATATATTGCCATTAGACACAAGTCATTAACACAAATTTATTGTTTATATTTCCATTTTCTTATGTTATAAAAGCTTAAAAGTTGAATACATGAATGTAAAATATATTTTGGTGGAAACATCACCTACTTTATTGAAAGAACTCAGTTTTTACAAAATATGAATGACCACAGAAATCCTTTACCTAGACATCTTCTCAAATATACAAGATGTGATTTTATTAACTTACTTATAAAAGAACATTTTATAAACAATTTGTCTGGGACTTGTATTTCACAAAGTGCTGTACCCCACCACTGTGGGCTTACACATACACACACAAAAACCAGAACTGTAATTGTCACCGTAAATCCTTATTAAAATCAGGAACATCTGAAAAACACTTGAGTAGCAACTTGTACAATGAAGCAGGTCATCTGAATAACTAATTTTAAAGATATACGTTCATTAGTAAAATAAAATAACCTATCTTAGTAAGTTCCCATAATCAAAGTTAATGCTTTTTCATTTATTTATATATATAATGTTAAAATTTGAGGGGACAGCATGATATGGGTGCACTGCATTTTGAGTGAAGCAAAAATACTCCTGGTTAATAACACACAAAACTCCATTTAATTGAGTATTTTTTACACTATTCAGAATATGAAAAGATTGGATTTTTTTAAAAAAGAAAACAACAATAAAAAAGACCCCAACTCTCAGAATTAAGAGGAAGGTTTTGATACAGGCAGCAAAACTTCCAGGGTCGTCTTTGCTCTAACGATCACCCTTACTGAATGAATCCGTATTAAAATTGTATGCCATTTTTTTTTTTTTTTTTTTTTGCGGTACGCGGGCCTCTCACTGTTGTGGCCTCTCCCGTTGTGGAACACAGGCTCTGGACGCGCAGGCTCAGTGGCCATGGCTCACAGGCCCAGCCGCTCCGCGGCATGTGGGATCTTCCCGGACCGGGGCACGAACCCGTGACCCTGCATCGTCAGGCGGACTCTCAACCACTGCGCCACCAGGGAAGCCCTGTATGCCATTTTGAGTATATAATTTTATACATATATCTATTTTTTGGCTGCGTTGGGTCTTCGTTGCTGCGCGCAGGCTTTCTCTAGTTGCAGCAAGCGGTGGCTACTCTTCACTGTGATTTTATATTTTAATAATATAGGGTAGATGGTCTAATTCTCTCCCATGTAAATACCATCTACATTGTTGAATAAAAACGATGAGAATTATATCAGATTTTATCCTCTGTTATTAAAAGAAGTTTGAGAGTACTTTCCCAGGGGCCTATAGTTTATAAAAATCATTTTATTTTCTTAACTCCATCACTGGAGTCAAAGCTAGCAGTATCCGTTGCTGTAGATTTTGGAGAACCAAGGCGCAGAAGACAGATCTGAGACTAGACCTGGTTTTTGTTTCTTTTTTTTTTTAACATCTTTATTGGCGTATAATTGCTTTACAATGGTGTGCAGGTTTCTGCTGTGTAACAAAGTGAATCAGCTATATGTATACATATATCCCCATATCTCCTCTCTCTTGCGTCTCCTTCCCACCCTCCCTATCCCACCCCTCTAGGTGGTCACAAAGCGCAGAGCTGATCTCCCTGTGCTATGCGGCTGCTT
>NC_041224.1:116569886-116578046 GCF_002837175.3 Physeter macrocephalus | reverse complement strand
AGAAATGTCTATTTAGGTCTTCTGCCCGTTTTTGGATTGGGTTGTTTGTTTTCTTGATATTGAGCTGCATGAGCTGCTTGTATATTTTGCAGATTAATCCTTTCTCAGTTGTTTCATTTGCAACTAGTTTCTCCCATTCTAAGGGTTGTCTTTTCGTCCTGTTTATGGTTTCCTTTGTTGTGCAAAAGCTGTTAAGTTTCATTAGGTCCCATTTGTTTATTTTTGTTTTTATTTCCATTTCTCTAGGAGGTGGGTCAAAAAGGATCTTGCTATGATTTATGTCATAGAGTGTTCTGTCTATGTTTTCCTCTAAGAGTTTTATAGTGTCTGGCCTTACATTTATAGACCTGGTTTTGATACTAGAAAAACTGCATGGCGCCTATGATGTTAAACTACAGAGAATTAACAAACATTAATTTGGTGCTGGTTGCATAAATGCTGCTGGCATTTCCTTCAGCACTTAAACTCATTTTCAGAGAATGGACTGCTGTAAAAGAACGCAGGTTCATTAAGAGTTTATTTCCTCAAAATGCTGAAGGATAGCAAGTTTCTACTGAGACGGGATCAGAAAACTGCATTTATTTCTTTAGTGGGGAGAAATGATGCTTGTTTTTGAGCAAGCATCACAGGTTTGAAAATGAAGAATTGCATCTTGTTGTCACACCCTGCCTTACCTCGTTTCAAGGCTGGCTGTGTTTTCTTTGCACAGAATGAAATTTTAGCAAGAGCAGAAGCCAAATGCTTAAAATGAATGATCAGCTTACGACTCATATGAATCTATTCTTTCATGCTACTCTGCTTAAAAATAGCATCATAAATGCACATCTGCAAAGACTGTGCCACCACCCCCTTTCCTGAATTGTACAAATTATTAGAGTCGTTGACAAAAGATTGTTTTTTGTTTAGGGGTTGGTCTGGGCACTCTCTTTGGCAGACTGCCACTTTTCTAGCAGTAGAAATATTGCTTGTAGAAAGCCACATTGTACTGAACAGCTGTTCTGCTGAAACATTGAGCTAGCAACCCAAGAAATGACTGACTTCACATGTGAAGCAAAACTGTTCCCTCCCTTTGTGCTAATTTAAATGAAATAAAAGTACAAAACATTCTCTTCCATGCTGTCTAGTTTTCCCTCCCAGTTTCAGGCTTTAGTGGGATGCGTGTGAGCTGGGTGCCAAGGTGAGCACCTGACCCTCTGGCCGCTGCTCCAGTGGCACAGTTGAACTTTGGCCATTCCACTGAGAGGCTCCCAGGATGGCAGCTATTCTTCTAATCTGAGCCTTCCTATATCCAGGTTTGAGATGCTAATCTATGAATTATGTGTATCAGGATTGTCAAATTAAAAAATACACCTCCTTTCAGCCTTCCTTCCAACTCTATAAAAAGCTAATATATTAGGGGAAAGATACTAGATTATATTTGATTAAGCTTTTAGTTTATAAGTATGGCATGTGATTCATGCTTTTGGTTATTTGAGAATATGGTCAGATAATAGAAATATACACAAGTATTCCATGTTCTACATGGCATTTGGGTATTCAGTTTAAAACGCTCTTCTTAAAGGAAAAACCTTCATAAGCTTACTTAACAACTGAGGGACCACAATTCTAATGAAATGTCACTGTGTTTACAGCTTTAACTATATTTATGCATAATATATTATCCAACACCAATGGATATCTAAAATAAAGACTTGGAAAAATACTTACTTAAAAGTAGAAATTCATGAAATAGTTTTCTTGGAAAATAATAAAGTTATATATTTTAAAGTACCTTATATAGATTCAATATACTCACCTATGAAAAACTGTGCAATTTAAAACCCTACCCATCTTTAAAGTCCAGGTAAAAGAGTAACTTCTTGGTCTCCCCATTTGCTGTTAATCATTGTCTGTTATCACACAGTACTTTGCTTAGACCTCTTTCAACATGAATAATATCTTTCCTTCTTATTTGGTGAGCACGTGTGTCACTCCCATTAGATTATAAACTCCTAGAGGAGAAGGTTCCGTTTTTTTCCCCTCTTTACATCCCCCGCATAGCCTTGCAATTTAATAAGCATTCAAACACTTAGAGGATGAATAGATGAGTAGAATGAAAAGAGAAATATAACCCATTCCAGATCTCTAATGACAACAACAAAAAATTGTTATGTTAAACCAACTATAAGATTTTATCTATAAAGCCAAAATCCTGAGAAGACAAATGTCAACTATATTCATTTTAATAAATGACCCTTCATTTCAGAAACAGTCTATTTTAAGAGTGCTTTTGTTTTCTCAGCATGTTGAGGACATAGCCACGTATTAATAATTTATATAACCAACTTTCATAGAGCTTGTTATTTTAAGTATTCAAATAACACGAAGTCGCCTTAACTTCACCAAATCACCTGTATTACTTAAGAAAGGCTCTAAATTTCCTCTGCTCTGTCATATGATACAAGTTAAGACTTTTTACATGTTAGAAACCCTAAAAGTATTTCAAAATAAATACTACACATTGACAATCTCTTCCTCTGATTAACATCATTTTGGAAATACAATCTTACACACACAGAAAAGAAAGAAAACTTACCTTTAACACACGATAAAAATCATCAGTAGGAATCCTCACATGTCTTCAGTAGTTTCTATGTAAACTTAAGCCTCCCCAAACAGCCGAGGATTCCTGCAGTATGAGACCAGTTGGATCCTCAGGCTCAACTGCATCATTTTTTCGAAAACAAAACTGAGGCCAAAGAGATTTCACGTGTTCAGAGTCACAAAGGTTTGAACTCAGGAGTCTCCAACTTCACTGACCAAGACCTTGTCACTAACAAGGAATTCTGATGACACATTAAGATGACTGGGGTCTTTAGCTTCCATTGCATTCATACATTTTGCTGGCTCCACTGGCCTTGTTTACAAGGACAGTGCCTTTGTTATAGATTCTTAGAACTCCCTACAAGAGTTCCCTCCTCTAATCTTAGAAAAGGTATTATTTAAGTTTCCCAAGACAAGATGTTCATATAGCAACAAAATGTGACTCACAACAAGGAGGTTTGATCTGATTGCTCAGCAAATGTAAATTACAGAATAGCAAAGCCTGAACAACTTGTTACAGATTTTTCTGCTACTTCAGGAGCTCAGTATCCATCAGACATACAATGAAGAACACGTTAGGTCATGTGTCAGGTAAGAAAATATCACTGCACCACTTTACAAAAGTTCCTGAGAATGCCCAAAGTGAGGCTTACCTGCATTGGCCTCCCAATTTTCCTTTCATAAGTCTCTAGCATATATTGCACTTTACAATTTTTTCATGAGATCTTCACATCTCTTTTCAAAATGAAAAATGATAGCAATTTTGCTTTTATGCTAAAATTCTTGTAAAAACCTGGATACTATTCATCTATTTTTATAGAAGAAAGCCAGTATTTTAAAGTATTTATATAAAACCCAAACTGTGTACACAGTCTGTTTTCATCATCAGTGCTGATATTCAACACAGCCTTATTTCCCAAACTGTAAAATTATATGTGAGGGATGTGCTTTAATTACAAAACATTACTGAATACTTTAAGTCTCTGCAGTGCTTTGGGAAGTTCTGACTATGAAATCACGAATTTCAGTTTCTTCCAACTACTGCACACAGTAGCGCTCACCCTTTGAGCACTCTATCAACACCCAGTGACGGACTGATCTCAATGGACTATGACAGAGACCACGGCAGCTATTTCCTAGTGACTGTGTTTTGTTTCTTTAGTAAAATGTTTAGGTTAGTAAGTTGTGAAAATTAAATTATACTGGACAGTTTAGCCATATGTCTTCACTTTATGTATACATGGTTTTGGAGACATGTTCAACTCTACCTGTAAATAACTAGCTTAGCTTTACCAATCTTATTCATTCTAATGCTGATAATAATGTTGGATTCTTGATATGCACATCTCAAATTTCTTATTTCTAGTAATTTTTTCATGATGATTACAGCCGTATCGTGTCTTAATCCCCCAGCTGAATCAGACAAACAAATACTAAATTATGTGGGAAAATAAATCAAAATAATTATTTAACTGAACTGACCAGCTGTTTGATTAGTTAAGTCAAAATGACCAAACAATAGTCTTAGGTGGACAAAGCTTTAATCTTTTTTCTCTTTAATAAGATCCTGCATCTAGAGAAGACTATCTGAAGAGCGCTCATTTGGATCATATGTAACATTAAATTGAGGAAGCAGAGAATAACAGTAAGCCAGATCATGTCAATGACTTAAAATGACTTACACTTAATTTTTCTGTAATATATGCAATGCAGAAGATAGCATGCATCCATGGAAATCTAGCAAAATCGGCAACATGATACCCCTGGCTGGCACACAATTTAGTTATGTTGGCCACTACAGTAAGTTCATTACATGAACACACATTAGCTCTGAAGATAAATTAAAAAAAAAAAAAAACAACACTCCACTTCACTTGCCATTCATTGTTATCACTATACCTATATAACATACACAAAACCCAGCCTTTTACAGCTAACAGTATGCTTTCGACAACAATGGGTTCTAAAAAAGTACCTAAGCTCCGGGCTTCCCTGGTGGCGCAGTGGTTGCGCATCCGCCTGCCGATGCAGGGGAACCGGGTTCGCGCCCCGGTTTGGGAGGATCCCACATGCCGCGGAGCGGCTGGGCCCATGAGCCACAGCCGTTGGGCCTGCGCGTCCGGAGCCTGTGCTCCGCAACGGGAGCGGCCACAACAGAGGGAGGCCCGCATACCACAAAAAAAAAAAAAAAAAAAAAAAGTACCTGTACATAAGTCCCTTCCAGTTCTAATGTTCTTCACAGGAGTTGGCAAACTACAGTCTGCAGGTCAAATCCAGCCTGCCTTCTGTTTCTAAACAATCCACTAAGAATTTTTTAAAATTTTTAAGTTAAGAAAAACCATAAGAAGAATAATATTTCATGACATGTCATAATTAGATTCCAGTGTCCACAAATAAAGGTTTATTCAAATATAGCCATAGTCATTCAGTTACGAATTGGGTATGGCTTCTTTTGCACTATAATACTTGAGTTAAATCACTGCAGCAGAGACTCTGTGGACCACAAAGGCTAAATTATTTACTATCTGGTCCTTTACAGAAAAAGTTTGCCAACCCTATTCTAGAACTCTATAACTAGTTTCTGTCTTGGCTTTCTAACTTCCCCTTTTAGGCAATCTTTGACCAAGTTCAGAAGAATAGACGATGTAGCAATAGTCATAACTTTTAGTGAAAAAAGGAGGGAGAATAACCAGGGTGTACCTTTGTGCTCCTATGACTCCTTACTGATGGAAGTAAGTCATTTACAAAGTTTTGAAGAAAACCATATGTAAACAGTTTAATCAACCTTATTTCTTCCGTATCCTGATGTTATTAAAATTGTTGATCGGGCTTCCCTGGTGGCGCAGTGGTTGAGAGTCCGCCTGCCGATGCAGGGGTCACGGTTTCGTGCCCCCGTCCAGAAGATCCCACATGCCGCGGAGCGGCTGGGCCCGTGAGCCATGGCCGCTGAGCCTGCGCGTCCGGAGCCTGCGCTCCGCAACGGAAGAGGCCGCGACAGTGAGAGGCCCGCGTACCGCAAAAAAAAAAAAAAAAAAAAATTGTTGATCACATTTCTTAAACAATACAACCAACTATGAAGCCCTAGAGAAGGTTAAGCCTGTGGGGAGTCAACAGTGACCAGTTGAAAAAGTAGGAAACTGGGACACAAGTTTCCATTTGGGGAGAGATCGGTTTTTCTTAAGTTTCTTTCATGAGAGTAATTATAGTGCTTTTTTAAAAAATAACCTTTCTACTTTGGAATGATTTTAGATGTACAGATTCGTTGCAAAGTTAACAGAGAGTTCCCATAGACTCTCCACACAGCTTCCTCTAATTTTAGCATTTAATACCTTTTTAAAAGAATTATTTTCACTGAATCTTAAATCTTCCGCTTTTGAATAGCCTAAAAATGTTTTCTGAATTTGGACACAGTGGTAACATTTGACCTAAGGAGGACAGATCTCTACACATGAGCCATATATGTGCACATATGTTAATGTATAATGTCAAGAGGAAAAAGGGATACTGATGGACAGCTGGTGATATACGCTAAACTTAGAAATGGAGGAAAATGTGCTGAATTGGGATTCCAGAGGTTCAAATTCCTGTCCCAAGCTTGCTATTGACTTTGTGCCACTAAACTTCACTCTACGTCAGTTTGCTCAACACAATAGCAAAGGGTTTGAAACAGGTGATCTGTATGATCCTTAAACCCAAGATTCTGTTGGCCTCCTTGTCCTAGGTCACATGGTACACTTAATTGTATCAAAAGCTCGAATCTTCCTTCCTTCCTCTCTTTTTTTTCCAAATGTATTTATCAAGAAATGATAAATACCTCCAAGGTCAGGACCGTGCCTTATACTTTCTCTATCTGTCCCCACCACAATATCCAGCAGAGGACTCAGAGGACTTACTAAGAGAAAGCACTCAGACATGTGTTGAATAGACTTGAATACACACACACACACACACAGGACACTTAGGGTTTCTTGACACTACTTCTGTTTTAACTTTCAACTCCTCAGCCTGTACATTAGAGAGAAATATGTTGGCAGGGGAAGGCCATTACAGGGTAGGGACTCATCCTAGAGGGCAGGGGGCAGAGGTAGGCTACCACTCCTCCTAGCTCCTACTCCATACATTGTATTTTTCCCCTTGGTTTCCCCCATATTTTTCTTCTGCCCTGCCTTTTGATTTACTCTCCCTTTATTTTTCTTCTTCCTAGCTTATGACGTAGGCCCACCCATAGCTTTCTTCAGCATTGTTTAGCTGTGCTAATAGCAATGCCAAGATACAATCCAATTCCATACCATTTAATTTGAAAACATGGTTAAAGACTTACTTTCCTGGGTACTGCACATGGAGACATACACAGATATAAGATGACCCAGACTGCTCCCTCAAATTGTTCATAGTCTAAATATAGAGAGACAAGTATATAACGAATTGTGAATTGATACTAAAGCAACAGACGGTATATCAGTAAGCTATAGAAAGAAATGACTAATATTCTGGGGAAGGGGAGAAGATTAATTTAGCAAGTAAATCTAAGCTGGCTTTTGGAAGATGAGTAGTTCAGCAAAACCAAAAGAAGAAAAAGGACAATCCAGTCAGATGGTGGCAGGTACAAAGGCATAAATGTCTGGGTAGTCGGTGTTGCTGGAAAAAAAGGAGATGACCATGGAGAAAGGGACAGACAGATGAATCCTGTTGTAGGATGCAAAAAGAGTACACATGCACTCCTTTGGCCACATTTCCAGAAGTCTCCACAAAAATTTCCGTAAGAGGTATTGCTTTTGTTCACCCCTCTTATACCTTTGTCATCACCATGAAAAGAGCTTCTCCCAAATATCTGCTGCTCCTTGACAGGGGGCAGACCTGAGATGAACCCTAAGCAAGAAGTCAAGCCCAGCCAGAGCTGCGGCAAGAAGTAGAACCACACAGCTAAGCCCAGCCTAGATCTGCCAACCTCCAAACTACCTGCAGCCACATGAAGAGTAAAAGCTTTATGACATACTTCTAAGATATTGTGACTGCTTGTTGCCCTGGCAGTATAGCTAACTAGGACACCTGGATTTTCACACGCTCACAGTCATACTCTCATAAACACGCTTTCCTTGAGTTGGTGTTTGCAGTTGAGGCTAATTCTGGATGCTCAATAGTGCCAGATGCACTGAAAATAATGATGACGAATCAAATTCTTTGACAGCGGCATGTGGCAAGAACCCAGCAATGCTTTTTACATTCTTCATGCTACAGGTAGACTAGAGTCTCCCCCTTCATAAATAGCAAAGCTTTTCCTGATAACATGTGAAACTTAACAGAATTAGAGTCTCAGGGACTTACTCTACCATCAAGTCCATATTTGTCAGAAAGCGCTTCTTGTCCAGTATCAAAGAGGGAGATCCTAGGGATGTGTGGTGACATCAACATTGCTCATGCCATCATGATGTAAAACTAAAGAAAGTAAAAGGTTAGTTCTTAAATGAACTTCTTTCAGAAGTGATTAACTTCATTGGAAAGATATTAAAGGATAGGGCTTCCCTGGTGGCGCAGTGGTTGAGAGGCCGCCTGACGATGCAGGGGACATGGGTTCGT
>NC_041224.1:116553090-116569741 GCF_002837175.3 Physeter macrocephalus | reverse complement strand
ATGGCCGCTGGGCCTGCGCGCCCGGAGCCTGCGCTCCGCAACGGGAGAGGCCGCAACAGTGAGAGGCCCACGTACCGCAAAAAAAAAAAAAAAAAGATATTAAAGGATAATAACGTGTAATTAAAGAGCCTTCCTGGAAGCATATCTAAGAAAAGGAAATTATATCACATATTTTCATATACTAGTAAAACTTAGCACTTGCTACCAAAATAGGCAGGAATGAACATTGTCAGCTCAGCTTTTGGATGGTTTTATTTCCATTTCATGCCACCACTGACTGTGGGTTGGGGCAAATGAAACTAGAGACTAGAGCAGGGAGTCAGGCCCTCAGTCTACTGAGGATGATGGAGTTAAGAATAGGAACCAAGCAAGCAGCAAGTTTCCATCTTCTCTCCTACTTTCCTAGCCTTACAGGAAGCTCTTTTGCACAACCTAAGGGTTCACCCTGGGCTCTATCATTTACTGGTGGTTATAAAAAAAAAAAAAAAAAAAAAAGAATACCACAGGCTGGTATACATGCCATGTATTGATTCTAACAACTTCTATTTTACATGTTTTTTTAATAACAAGGAATATGACACTTGCTTCCAAACATGAATGTCATTTGGTAGAGGTAAATGTGTGTCAGCACACAGTAAAAACACCAGAACAGGAATAAGAAGACCTTGGAGCTGCTTAAACCAAGAAGACCTATCACTCAGAGTGTCTTGGAATCTCTACCTTCTATGGAACTAGAACCATTTTATAAAATGCTATATGAATCTTGGAGACAATCATTATAGTAGTAATTCAATGTCACTCTGAAGGATATCCTATCCTCATTTACTCTACATGACGGACTTAAATGAATCCATTAAACATCATTGCTTAAGTAACAGTCTGGTCTTTGGCTAAAGATAGATTATAAGTTGCTTAAATAAAGACCTGCAAGTCTCCTCTCCTCTCAGAAACATCTACATTAAGTCACAATAGTTGCCTGAAATAGTGAAAGGAAATTCCATGAAAATACTGAAGTTCTTCCCTAATATGTTCAGTCAATTTTAATCACCAGTTGTCTTGCATATTTTTCAATTGTTCCCTTCCAAAGGCTAAAAATGTCTTGTATTTTACATATTGTAGCATTCTGGCTTGTCACACATATAGGCAAATTGTTGTTTAAAAGCTGCAGCGTTTAAAGTGAAATAAAACTTATGCTTACAGTGGTAAATATTCCTGGATTAATAGAGTTGCAGCAGATATACTGCAACAATTGACTGAAGTCTGTGATTGATATTAGAAAGACAGAAAATTTATCTAGTTTTAGCAAATGTCAAATCAGCAGCCATTGCTTTTAAGATTAATAAAAGATATAATGGTTTCTAGATAGCCTCTAAATAGAGATTACTATGAATGGAGAAGTAATTTACCAACAGTCACCACAATGAGATTTCTTTAAAGGTTACAATCATCAGTTATTTAGCTAAAACACTGCTGAGAATGCCTGGTCATTTTTTGAATAATGCATAACGTTCATTGTAGATTTGATCTGTATTATAACAATAGAGGTATTTCTAAAATAATAGGAAAAACTATCTGTTGCCTTCCAATTGCTTAACATATCACTTCCATGAAGTAACTGACTCAGGACATATTACACACTGTCACCCGAGTGTTCTTTCTGCAAGCATAACTTGTAATGATCTGTACACAATTGGCATCACAAAACAAACTCATCAAACTTTATAGACTTTAAGAAAAGATGTAATGAACACAGGGCAGAATAAAGGACCTTTCTGAAGCAGTAAATTAAAATGATTAAATTTCTATATAGTTGTTTGGGACAAATTTAAGTTTTGAAATTTAATTATTAATGTGAACAACTCATCACATTAAAAAGAAATGTTGCCTACATCGTATAAGTACTTTTCATATAAATTTCCAAATGCCTTTAGGTTTATTCAATAGACTGCTTGGAGAAGCACGAAGCATAATGTCTATCGTTTTATTGTTGGATTATGAACTGCACTTCACATGATGCTGCAGGCTATTTATATAAGCTTGTTTATCCATATGAACTTCTTCAAGGGCACAACATAGAAGACCTTAATAAATTAAAATGAATTTCTTTTGATGTTGTTTCATGAATGTTTGATCAGAATGAGTAGCAGGTTTGCATTATAGAACTAGAGCAAAGCAATAAAAAATACATATATCGTACAGCAGAACCAGCTTATAGAAAGTGCCTATTGCATTCCTAGCAACATTTGAGAGCCAAGGTAAACAGTATAGTCTCTATACTTCAGTACAGTATAGTCTTCAGTTGTAGACTATCATCAGTTTCCTAATAGAATACGCATGTGCCAAATTGGATGCTCTGCCATAGTCTGGATAAAATTTTTTAAGTAATAAAATCTGGTATCTCTTTCCAGGCTTCAAAACATCCATCCCAACCTCCACATTTTTCTCCCTGACACCACCATGTTCCTCCAAAGACTGAAACACCCTTATGGGCAGAGATCAAATTTTATCTTGTTTTTATCCATCTTCATCATTAGTAGTTACAGAGTTGAGTTGACTGAAGGTCACAAAATAAAAATGAATTATTAGCCATAGTCCAAAGCTGAGAGCATTCTCACCTGGAATGTTTTGATGATAGTGATAGAAATCAAATATCATTGCCAGAAATGATATCTGATAGAAAGAACCCTAGACAGAAAAGCAGAACAACGGGATTCTAGTTTTAGATCTTCTAACACTTAACCGTAAACCCTTTCTACATAATTTCCCTCACCTGTAAAATGAGGGCTTAGTTCTATAGTATCTATAATTGCGCACCTCTAAAAGGCCATGATTCTAAAAGCAAGCAGAATTATCACATCGTAGAAGAACAGACAGATCATGGAACCATTAGGTTTTTCTACTTTGGCAGCCGCCACTACCAAGGAAGCCTTCTATAAACTGCCAACTCTCTTAAAGAAAAGATGGAAATAAAAGATAATTATGTTAAAAAAGTTAATATAAGTCTAGTCCCTCAATGTATTTCAAATTGAAGAATAAGATTAAGAATATATTTTGCATGTTGTGTGATTTCTAACCTGCTGTATTTATCCATTCATCTTACATGATCTGGAATAAACACAAAGACAACCTACTGAATAAACTCTTAAGTATTTACTAGGGTTATATTCACATCTTTAGCTTGGGAAAATTCACCACTACTTTAGCAGCTGCAACATGGACTGGTGTATTACCAAGTTGACATCAACATTCTTAAGGGCAGAAGGGCTGTAAAAGAACAGCATGAATGTGCCTTGGTTTATTTGTCCTGTGCTACCTTATACTTACACCCTGCCCTTGAGAGCTATCTCTGTTGTATGTTCTTCTCAACCTTCAAATGTCATTCTTATACTTAGAGCAGGAGTCTGAGAACTCTGGCTTGTGGGCCAAATCTGGTGGCAGCTGCCTGCTTTGTAAGTACAGTTTTATTAGAACACAGCCATACCCTGTTGTTTACATGCTGTCTATGGTTGATTTCATGCTACAATGGCAGAGTTGAGTACTCCCCCAAAACTAAAATACTTACTATATGGCCTTTACATAAAATGTTCGCCAACCCCTGCTCTAGAGAAAAAACCTGTTACAATTTGAATTCTAATTTTCCTTCTCTAATAAGCCTAAGAAACACAATCTCTAAGTAACAAGAGCAAAGATACAAACAGATTCACACAGGTACATACATACATATGCTTATACCTCTTAGCACAGAATTGTCAACAGTCACACTTTTGACCCTTCGTTTTAATTTGAATCCTATAATAGGTTATAGCTCCCCCCTAGTACCCTTCCCTACAACAGCCAAGAGTACAGGGACTTCATAAGTCATTGTCAAGGTGTAATCACACAACTAAAGAATCTAATTCCTCCCCCAGAGGAGGCTGCCTACAATTCCACCAAATGTCCAATTTTATTCCATGCTCATCAAGGGCCTAGATACAAGGTTAAAGCACAAAACCCAGCAGATCCTGTCCCATGCCTTGAATGATACATTTTCAAGACAGAAAATCAATGGCCAACACCACATGTACATCAATAAACATAGGTATGCATATTCATATGTTTAAAATCTCATCAATTATTAGGCGTTTCAAGAACACACAAGAAAATAACCCTCTTAAGTATCAGAGTGAAGAAGGCCTAAAATTTCTAAATAATAAGTTTTAAGGGAAACTGCACCAATGATTGGGGGCACAAATACATGTTTATATTTATAAATTTTATGCAATATGCATAAAGAGTTGAAACATTAATACATACATTGATCATTTTGTTAGTCAGTGAAATCATTACTCAAAATGCCTGCTATAGTTGTACTTTGCTCCCATCCTCTTTCGTAACTAAAACCAGAAAATATTAGCCCTACCCTTTAACAAATATTCTCATACCCCACCCCTTAATAATAATTTGCATGTATTAGCATAACATAAATTAAGCCCAAGAAGCATATTAATGTTAAGTCATTTCATTCTCATTTCCCTGAAACCTTATCTATAGTGATAGAATATTTAGGCTGACAGACTTTTTGAAAATAAAATAGAAATAGAAGAGGTTTATTTCACCTTCACATGGTGTCTTTCTCATGCAGAGTTCAGATTTCCACATTTGTATCCCTTTAAAGGATTTGATATGCAGGAAAAGAAGAAAGGATGATGGTAAACATTTCATCTTAGAGACACCTACAGACCACCATATTCCAGGATGAACAGTGGCTGAAACCTTACCTTTTACTGACGTGTTAGGTGGAGGGCCTTCCATTCGCAAGTTCCATGGAGGGTCCCCCTGGTTAGCAAAGTCTCTCATTTTCAGATAGCTAATTGTAAGTCGAATGATGGAGGCCTTGTCAAGCTGGCTAGTGATGGCTGCAGGAAGAGGCAACAACTTGGCCAATTCATAGAACTCAAAGTTTTCTTTTCCCCGGCGGGAGCGAGCAGCATCCCGGGACTTCTCCTTTCTCAATGCTTGTAAACTGGAATCAAAGGATTGAAAAAGTGTTGTTTAGAACATGTGACTCTGTCATCAAGCATAAACTGCTTTTCTTTTTACTTCTTTTTTCCCCCAGCAAAAATCTACCAAAATCATCTTCAAAATTCCAGGGACATAGTAAAAGGAGTTCCAGACAATGACCTCTAAAACCATAAATTCTACTTCTAGGTTATATGCCATAAACTCAAGTGCAATGAGTAAAAATAGTTTGCTTGTTAAGTTTTTTCCTCCAATCACCTATGCACTGAGATATATTAATTGTTTCTAAGACATAAGGTTTACAGGTGATGCTTGATGTTATCAGCTATGAGCAATTTAAAAGATTGGGATTGTATTTATATATCTATTCTTAAGCTAATGGTTTTGTTCATTTAACGGTTATCACTATGGAACTGTAAAGCATCAGAAGGACACATTTGAAAAAATTTATTTCGGTTACCATCTTGAGAAACAAAGGGTAAACAAACACACTGTTCACAGAATTAACAAATAAAATGTTGATATGATTCCAGCCCTCAATAAGAACCATGACCTTCAGTCACATAAAGAAAACATCTTATTGGAAATGAAGATTTCAATGTAACTATATAAATGCACTGGTAATTGATTGATAAGAGAATATTGTAATTCTCTATTAATGAACATACATTCATAGATGGATAGACTCTCTAAGATACTAGAGAATAAAATATATCACTCAGAAAAGTCAAACGTTAAGATAACATAAATTTAATGTTGAAAGACAAAGCCCTGTATGGGTTATTAAAATTTATAAACATTATAGACATATTACTTCACATAAGAGGCAACAGGTGGGATCCAGCATTTTCCTCTAACTATTCATGTACATTTCTGTTTGAAGTTTGCTGACATTGCTGAGGGCAGAATCTAGCACAACTGAAGTTGTATGTGAGCATCTGACAGGAGAAGTGCACCTACTCTGAACTGCTCCGTTTTGTGTCTGATGAAAAATAAATTCAAAATCAGACTGTGATGATAAATAATTGGACAATATTTATAGTATCAAGGTATTATTAACATCATTTGTAAGTATCCATTTTATTGGACTTTGAAGGCATTTTAAATCTTTGAATCTAGCATTCTGGTTTCCCATTACAAAATACCAAGAAAGAGAAATAAGAAGGAAGCAAGACCAGAGGAATAGATTAAAATGAGTCCAGCAGTGTGGCTCCAATCTCTTAATATGAGCAATAACATTCCCTATTACCTTAGACCAAATCTGATATTGTTCATAGTGGAAACACTGTTTTCACTGCAGACATTCCAGGTATCTTATTGAATATCTATGTGATTTAAGTAATGCCATAATGCTATGGTCAAACACTTGCTGGGCTAATACCCCTACCGGTTTCATGTTCACTCTATTAATAAAATATTCTACATTAGCTAACTAATGTATTTCTCAGAACTATCATTTTCAGAGTCAAAGCAGTCACAGGTGACAAACTTTTGTCTTAATGTTGGTGATAAGCAGAAACATCACTAATTTATAAGGAAAAGACATGTTATGCCATTTATTTCCCAAAATTTTAGCTGGCCTCCATTCACTTCTTTAAATGCTCAGTGTGGCTTGTTGAAAATCATGTAAATAAAAGTAAGAGATGCCTTACAATCTGACAAAGTATAAGTATAACCAGGATCCAGGTCGACATCTTAGAATAAAACAATGATTCATAGCTCTCCCTCTATATAATTAAAGTAATCTAACACCATTTAAGTCAGCTGTGCCAAAAGAACTGTGTCATTTGACATGTTTTCTCTACCACTTGTAGAGTGCAGTGGTTCAAGTTCAATGCTTTGCTCTTTTTGTGTTCTTGTAATCAAATACTACTCCAGAAGGTGGGCTGAACTTACTTTTTTTTTTTTTTCTTTTCTTTTCTTTTCTTTTTGGTCCAGTAAGTGACTATGATGGAGCTCTAGAGCAGGGGCTGCAAACTCAAGGGCTTGCAGGGTGAAGGCAGGGAATGTCAATGAGTAAAGAGGCCTGATGCCACCTGTGGAGAAGTAGAGGGTGAAAGCCCAGGCAAAGGAAAGCGCACACCGTTTCAGCTTTGCGTGTGCTGCTTTGGGGGACGGCATGCCTAGTGTTGCCAGATTTCTGCTGTTGCTATTTCTAGAAAACAAAATCTGAATTTTTACATAGCACTTCCAATTTTATGTTATGTGTTCATTTTATGTTAACTAATTGGCGTTTTTAAAAATCATGCGAGCCAAACAGAACCTGCCATTTGGTCAATAATGGAGCAGGGACTCATTTTGCAGTTGGGTAATAATTTGGGAGGCCAATTTTGCCAGAAGTTTTACATGGACGTTATATATAATTTTACTTACACATGCCACTTAGTGATCACAAATGGATTCACTTGTTATCTAATTAATACTACTAATATTCACACTAGGAATTTCTCTATTCAACTGAAGCAAGTAGAGGATTAGGCAGTTATTCTGAAATTGATATCATTGCATAGGCTTGTCAATAATCTAAGGAAAAAAACCTAATCCTAAGGGTAGGCAAAGCCCAAGGTCACAGGGAGCAGCCCAATGAGCTCCAGGGGTGAGGTAGAGGGGAGATGACTTCTTTTGTCTACTCAAAGAAGGGGAATATGTGGACACTAAGGCTTTGGGGTGCCCTGCCTAAACATTGTGCTCTGACACTTTTCCAAAATACCACTTACTTTATGTGTTCCCATACTATCTCCTTATTGTTTTTCTCTTCTCTACTTCTCCCCTTTTTAAAAAAATCTCTAACCCACAACTGTGTTACCCTACTGGAGTAATCGTCCTGGCTATAATCTTAATAACAATGGGTTTCCATGACTCCCACATCACATCATTATGCTGACACCATAGTACAGAAGACTTTCCGAATGATAGCACTGTGTCTGTAATAAGTAGTAACTGGTTTTGAGGGCAAGAGCAATAAAATACAGTTAAAGGATTATAAAGGTTGTGGAGATGCTGATACAATAGATGAAGCTAAAGTCCATAAGACAATGACAGATTGTGGATTAATCTTTTGCCTGCTTTTGTGAAATAGAGCCTAGTTACAAGTAATTCTCAAATTGAATTAAGGACTACATTAAAACCTAAAATAAATTTGCATTTATACATTCTGTTCTAAACCAAAACATTATGGTTGCATTTCTAAATACTAGAGAAAGAATGGATTGACTGTGTGTGAGTGAATGTTATGGCCTGATCTCTGTCACCTAAAATACGATTAAACAGTAAATACTCCTTGGGTCCAAACTTCCCACTGCTTTAATGTTCTTTCACTTGGACTCTGAATAACAGAAAACCCACCACAAAACAAAATTTCAACTCTCTTTGATGATGACAGTATCATCCTCACTAATAATTACCACCACCAGCAACAAAATCAACAACTATTTCCAAAGATACACACACACATATCTGAAAATCATAGGCAAAATTATGTATATATGTGTATATTTTGGGGGTGATGGTAAATGATTTTCAGATTTTCAAAAGGGGCCCAGCACCCAACCAAAAAAATAATAATCTAATGTATAGAATTTCCTCATATAAGGATTATAAAGTTAGATTCTGTCCTCTTTTTGCCATTGGTGTTGCTAGAATTAACTTATCCTAAAGAAATACCTTGGTTAAAATAATATTATTTTATATATGTTTCCGTTCAACACTTTGAAACAATTTTTACATTCTATAGTTATATCTTTCTTTAAGCATAGCTGACAAGCAATCAAAAAAGAGTTTACTAAGAATGAAGATTTAGCAGTCAGTGCTTGTAAATGTAAAGTGATTTTTTTAATCTTTCCATCTATTTTAAGTTCCTTTGGCAAGTTGTATATTTTGCGGAAAGAGTCCCAATGAAGGGGTTATGAGACCCACTTTGGCCACTGTAGGCCACTTATAATTCTAAGTCACTAAGTTGAGTCTCAATTTTATCATCTTAGATCATGAGAATGACAAACAAGGAGTATTTGGCAAATCTCCTGGGACCACTGCAATGACTCATATGATAATTTCATGTTAGTATATTGTAGACCACAAAGAAGTAAACCCCTTGGACAAGTCTAAATTTTAACTTATTATTAACCGGGGGATTTTTGTGGAAACTAATGCCTGTGGCCGGCAATTTGTTATGTAAGTGAAATTGATACATCTCTGGTCAATAACGTTTGGGTAACAAAAGATGTATTAATACATCTCTGGTCAATAATGTGATAACAGTTAAGATAGTTTGTAAGCTCTAAACGTGGTAGAGTCTACTCTAGAGTAGAGTAGACTCTACTGTAGAGTTTTACAACTAAGAATTTTAATAGGTTGGAAAGACTTAAGAATGCTTAAAATATAGTCAACCCTTCCTTAAACTTTCTTGGAAGCACAGGGGTTAGGAGTAGGGGCTCTGTAGCCAGACTGTAACTATTCACATCATCACACAGTTACTAGCTGGGCTACCTTGGATAGGTGTCTCAACTTCTTTAGGCCTCAGTTTCCTCATCTGGGAAATAGACATTATACTAGTACATACATCACAATATTGCTCAGAGGAGTAATTGAGCTAATATATGTAAAGTGCTAAATGCCTGCCATGTTGTAAATGTTATATAAGCATTAACTATTATTACAGTAATTGTAAAACTTACCTGGGGACAAAAGCCCAACTGTTTTGATCCTAGTACCACACCTGATTATTACCTTATTCCTCCACAATTCTTTGTAATTTTCTTTAACCAGCAGCCTCTTTCCTACCACCTTTTTTTTTTTTTTTTTTTTTTACTCTGGTTACAGTTTTATAATTCTGAATACTTATTTGTTTTCCTCATTGTCCTCTCAAACTGCCACTTGTGACCTTCATTTTTTAGTAAATTTTATTTCCCATACAGTGACAGTAGAAATTAAATCAAAGGCCTGACTTCTGCTTGGTGACAACCCTAAACTGCTGATTTCTGAAACTCCTTCCGTGTTCTCTCAGCTCACGATTCTTTCTTTAAGTTCTGTCTGCTGCCTCTCTCAGCATATCCTCCACACTAGCGGAAGGCAGAGGCTAAGTGTGTGGATTGCAGAGTCAGACTGCCTGTATTTAAATCCTGGCTCTATAACTTACGAATTATGTAAACTTGAGCAATTTACTTAACTTCTTTTGCCTCAGTTTTTCTCACCTGTGAGATGGGATGATAATACTATCTGCTTCATAAGGTTCTTGCTGAAATTAAGTGAGGTAATTTTTGTAAAATATTTACAGTGGTGCCTGGAACACAGAAATACTGTATAAGATGTGTTAAATGAAAACCTAAGCTCAGGTCACACTGACTGTTCTATGCTTTAAGGTCGATTTATAATTTACACTCTGTTCTCACCAATATGATTTCTATCCACTGGTTCTGATATACCACATTGTGTACTTCAGTGAAATAAAACTACTTGATTGCAGAGATATTGATTTTTCATTATGGTCCTCCTTATGGCTATAGTCTATCTGTTTTACACCACAGGTATATTCAATAACTTGTTCAAATAAAAAATAAAACATATGTCTCATTAATGGAAGGTTAAATGTTTATAAATAAGTGATTGCCTGTACTAAGAATAATAAGGGGCCATTTTTTTGTTCCCTAAAGTAGAAAAAAAGTGGCATTCAATGGTAAGACACGCAATTTTGTTTACATAGAAAAATGAACATCCAAACAGTAGTTAAGGGAACGGGTTACTCAGGAAGATGGCGAAAGCTTCTATGGAAGACTTGAAAATTGCAATGATAATTATTAGTCAGAAAGAGTATATGTGTACTCCTAGCAGGAAGAAGATCTTTCAAAGTATCTCCCAAAACATCACAAATCTGAAAGTTCTCTTTAACGTCAGGCAAAGCCCCAAATCCAGGACCATGGAGAGCTCAGCCAGAACATCTGGAGCAGGGAAGAAACTTGGAAGGGCAGCAGCATTTCCTGCTCTGGCCTCCGCCTCGGGGGCAAGGCTGAATCAGGAAACTTTACTTGAGCCAGCAATGAGACAGGAAAAAAAGGTAAAAACTTAAAAAAAAAAAAAAGCTACTGCCACTATCACAAAGCCAATATTATGAAATTGACTCAGGACTTGTAATCTCTCTGAAGCTGCCACAGAGATGGATAAAGGTGTCAATTTTTCATTGGGCCACTTGTCCATGGTGGAAAAAACAGATAATTTTGGATGTGATGACTCATTAAATTAAAAGAGGTAAGTTATCTTTTGTGGATGGTCTTTTGTAAAATTTAGTTTGCAAAATTGATTATTTGGTTTCCTACTTCACAGAAATGGCAATCATGATTACGGAAACAATATAGCTGGAGATTTACAGAATATAACAGAGCAAAAGTAACAACTGTCACAGAGAAACAACAGAAGTAAGTCAACTTAATCAAATGTTTCTATCAGTTATTTTTTTACAATTTATAATTATATTTGTGGAATGGCTTCTTATATAGACATTACTGACAGATCCACACTCTCTTACACAAAAATCCTCTCTCTAAGCCTCAGCTTTAACACCTTCATGTAAACTTTTAGAATACAATAACTAGCTTATAAAAGAACACGGAGAGCTTCCCTGGTGGCGCATTGGTTAAGAATCCGCCTGCCAATGCAGAGGACACGAGTTCAAGCCCTGGTCCGGTGAGATCCCACATGCCGTGGAGCAACTAAGCCCTTGTGCCACAACTACTGGGCCTGTGCTCTAGAGCCCGCAAGCCACAACTACTGAAGCCCACGCACCTAGAGTCTGTGCTCCACAACAAGAGAATCCACTGCAATGAAAAGCCCACGCACCACAACGAAAAGTAGCCCCCATTCGCCACAACTAGAGAAAAAGCCCGTGCGTAGCAACAAAGACCCAATGCAGCCAAAATAAATAAATAAATTTATTTCTTTTTAAAAAAAAAAAGGAACACGGCAGGTTTTGTTCGTCTAACTGTAGGGGAAAGGAAAGGTAGGGTCAAAACTACTTTAAATTTTACCTTTTTAAAGTACTTCTAAGGAGCCGGACAGGCAGTTTTTTAATGGATTTTCCTACTTGTTTTGCTTAGGAGAACCCAGCACTACAGACTTCTACTATTTATCAATTAATCTGGCATGCAGCCTCAAAGGAAGAAGGTCGACCTGTATTAAAAATGCAGCCATCAAAAATTCATCAAAGGCTGCAGCATTTTAACTCATGAAGCTTTGAACACCTGCATACTTGTCAGATCTCTGGTCATAGTTAACGGTGAGACCTATAGTTACTCCGGTACCTACACCTGCCCTGACATGAGGTGAATGAGGAGACCTCCCAGGGAAAAACTACAGTAAAGATTCTATAAGCACTGCTTGCCCTTCCTTCGCTACTTTCAGTAAAACAGCCCACCACACACTGACATCACATAGAGTTCAAAGTCAATCAAATCAGCCAACTGCAAAGAATAAAAGTCTTTCAGAGGTATTTTTTTCCCCATGATTGTAAATATCAGCATTCTTACAAGGTAATATAATTGAGAAACACATAAACAACTATTATCTGGTAGGATTATGTACAACATAATTCACAAATTGAAGTCTTTTAATGCTCTTCAAGAAAAGGTAATAATTTCAGAAACCTTCCTTGAATGTGTGAAGATAGCAGTATAGGATATGCTGGAAGTAAAAACTGGAACCTTCAAGTTCAAGGTAAGAACTCTGCTGCTTAACTAATGCACTGCTCATAGCTGTCATCATTAATTTATGTTAGCCTCTGTAAACATCAAGAGTATAATAGGCCAATTTCACAACTAAATATAGATGCACATTTTGCCCTTATATAAATGGCAGATTGCTGCTGTAGATCATCGCTGCAGCAACATGTCAGTAAAGATGCACTGTTTGATGGTCTGATGCTCACACAATATATAAAACCAGTTGTAATGGTTGTTTGGAAGCAAAGTGTAACATAGCAGCAAAATTTCATTTGCTCCACAAACTCAGGATATATTAAGCTTGGCTGACAAAGACTGCTTGATGTGCTAAATCAGTTTGACCTTCATTCTTGCCTTATTTTTCTCATTTAACATGTGAAATGACCATTATTTTTCCCCCATGTAAGAAAATATCATGAAATTGATTGCTTAAAACCAGTGTCAAAAACATCTGCAACTGCTAACATTCAATGAAGTATCAAAATCAAGATGCATCCTTAAAATGTTTAAACTAAGATATATTCTGATTGAATAATCATGACCCATTTCTGACTTGTGGTAAAATAGATCAAAAGAGTAATTAAAGCCATTCAATTGAATGCCTTCCCTCATCTTCAGAAAATGCCTTGTGTATGTTTGAACTTAATAATTAAATTAATTGGTTTTAGCCAATGAGCATTTTTATTCTTAACACTTTAAATAAGAGGATTTAATTCCAGAATGAGTCATTAGAATAGTAATAAAGAAAGCTGAGAGGTCCGCACAATCCTTTTCAACCAATGTTCACCTTGATTCAAATAACCCTTGAATGAACCACAGCAAGACCAAACTATTCATTGTATGCTTTGGTGTCTGCCAAAAACCTCCTGAATCAAAGTGTTTTGTTCTTCATTTTCCCCCAGAACTTTAAGCTATCCAACTGGCAATTCCATAATAATGAAAAAAAATCTTGCAGCTTTATCAAGTAATTTCTCTCCACCCAATAAATAGCACTTTACCTTGAAGCAACTTGTATATTTCACACCTTAAATTTCTATTTACCAAATCAGCTAATCACTTCACAATTGAACTCAGAACAAAAAAAAATTATCAATTAAAGTGGTTGAAACTCCTGCAAATTATCATTTAGGAATGAAGTAATTGCTTTCATCAGGGCAGAAAAGCCCGCCAGAACAGAAATGTCACTTTAGATTAGTGTTCTCTCTCCTGAAGCTATGGATGACACAGCTGATATAAGACTAAATGCCAAGACCAATCAATTGCTTTTGTGGCTCTGCTCTGAGCTGCTGTAAAAGGGGCCATTTTCTAGGATCTACTCTTCATTATAGTAAATGCTATCTCCTTGGTAACATAATTCCATTTCTCATAAATTCTGTCTGAGTGCATTGTCCTAACAATGGATGTTTGTGGAAAAGAATGCTGTTGGTTTAATGCACAGAATTAAGTGTGAATGGCTGTCAAACTGCTATAGTTTACTAGTTCTTAAACATAAATTGAAGTCTTATATTTTAAAAAGAATTCTTGGGGAGAAATGAATGTCCTGAACAAGGGTAAGATATTTGTGTTTGAAGGTTCTGTGCTACCGGTTTAGAATTTTGACTATTCTAGTATTTATCTGTTGTGTACATTAAATCAGTCAGCTCACACCAGAGGTGGGTGAACACATCACTTACTTTCTCAGCAGTGTAGTTTGCAAATGTGAAACCTCAGAAGCAAATATGGACTCGTTAGGCAACTGCATGTGATTTGTGAATAGCCACAACTGTATTAAAAGAAAAAAAAAATTTTTCTTTTAGCTGAGCCATTCCTGGAAAGCACCCAGATCTTAATTTGTATTGTTCATCCCCCTGAAGTTACAAGAATCTGGGTTGCAGGCTCCAATTAAAAAGAAATTGAAGAAGCTAATATAGTAAGAAAGCAGCAATTCCCTGCACTGCTCTCTTCAGGTCTGAAGTTTAGAAAGAGATTCAGGATCACGGGTCTTTGCCCGACGTGGGATAAAGGCTTTCTCATCCCGGTGAGCACACATGTGTAACTTCCATTAGCAGTAACAGAAGTCGTGAGCACACATTGAGAGGAAAGTCTACTGCTAAATATTTGAAAGGGTCAGAGCATCTCTGTTGAAAGGCAAAATGAGAAGGAATGGTGGGCACCCTGTGACCGCAGGACATTTTACTAACCATCTAAAGGGCCACTGATGGATTTCTATCACTCCAAGGAACTATATGGTACTAATTTTCATAATATCAATGACAGGAAAGTACATGTTGTTTCTACATTTTAAGATTATTCAGTACCGTCAAAGAAAAGCACTGACCTTATTTAGCACCATAATCATAAAAGCAAACATCTTTGAATGTCTACTAAGTTTCAGGGTTTAAGTGTTTTAGGCATCATCCCATTTAATTCATGGTTGCCAATATCAGAAGAGGGGGGGGAAGTAACAGCATCTATGAAAAGCAGATCATCTCCGCTGATTATATTTGACCCTAAAACAGTGTTGCTTTCAGCCTCTATTTTGGGGGTCAACTAAATGGGTTTTATATCTTCCCTCTAACTTTCTGCCCTCATCCCCCAAAACTAGGAGTTTTCTTGTCTCAGGGAGGGCTTTCCCTGGATCCTAGACTTTCAGTGCTAAAAGCAGGACGGTCCTGGGCAAAGAAGAACAGTTGGTCACCCTGGAAATGTTATTGCCTCCCATCTCACAAATAAGAAGACCAAAGCACAGAGAGGGAAAGTAACTTGCCCAAGGTCAATGACAGCTGAAGCTAGAATCTGAACCTTGGCAAGATGACCCCAATATGTCCTTCTCACCACCGCACTGCACTGCCTCTAGAGCAATAACGTCCTCGTGATTCCCCTTCTCCCAATTATATTTATACAACCATTAAGTTACCGATAAAGTTTTATATAATTTATAATCACCCATATAAATTCCATCATAATTGTTATGAAAACATTAATTCATTAATAAAATTTCCGATAAACCCCCTATTTTTTCAGGCTTATAAACACATTCCAATTTGGAGTAGATAAGTTTGCTGTTAATTGCTCTAAGTCCCAAACTAAGTCGCTTTGGAATTCAAATTCAAATGACCTTCCTAGAGGGAAAATTCATTTTTTCCTTTAATTTTCTTTAAGTGTGATTTCAAACACTTTTGAAAGCACAACCAAGTGGAAGAAAGCTTTTGAAAACTTTCAAGCTTGACAGGAGAAAGTTGGAAAGGAGAAAGCATGCTTTGACAAGTTTGAAGATCTTTAAGTATGAAAAATGAAAGTTATGGTCATGTGAACACTGCAAACAGCACACACTTTTACTTAACATCAATGAACACGCCATTATACTATAACTGCCTGCATTTTTAACAGAAATGAGTGAAATGGTCATGCTTTCTTGAAACACTACAATTGAGAATACAGGTCCATCAATCTAAAGAGACAGTATACCCTATCCCTATCTAACTGACTTTTTTTTAAAGACATGTATTTTTATTTAACCTTTCATTAATCTGAGAAGTCATAATACCTCACTGAGGTACTTTATAAAGCAGGACAACATAGGAAATGCCTGTTTTTTTGTAGGCTTCTATTACTTAGTCAGGAACAAAGTCCTTCCAAAACCCTACATTCTTTTGAAAAACCTTGAGAGATGCTTAGTCCTCTCATTAAAATCGGACTTGGAGGAACTACAGGTAAGTTATTCTGAGCCACATGTAACTATGTAACAGGATGATAAAGGTAGGTAATATTTCAACGGATAAAATACATGTTTAAAACATGAAGTTAAATAAGGGTAACATAGGGGCTTCCCTGGTGGCGCAGTGGTTGAGAGTCCGCCTGCCGATGCAGGGGACACGGGTTCGCGCCCCGGTCTGGGAAGATCCCACATGCCGCGGAGCGGCTGGGCCCGTGAGCCATGGCCGCTGAGCCTGCGCGTCCAGAGCCTG
>NC_041224.1:116472530-116553080 GCF_002837175.3 Physeter macrocephalus | reverse complement strand
TCCAGAGCCTGTGCCCCGCAATGGGAGAGGCCACAACAGTGAGAGGCCCACGTACCACAAAAAAAAAAAAAAAAAAAAAAAAAAAAAATAAGGGTAACATAAATAGGCATTTTTTTAATTTCATGAGTTTGCAAGCTGCTCATGGAAAAACAAAAGGTTGTACCATGATACAAGCATACAGGAAACTAAAAAGACCCAGTTACCTTATTAGTTGCAAGTCAGCACTGAATTTACTGATATTGAATAATTACAACTTTAATAGTAACATGAATCCAAACTGTTGGTAGAAAGTTCTCCGATGTAGGAAAGCACATGATGATTGATTTGTAAGCTGAGGAAAAGGGACTGTTTAATTGAAACAGGGCAAGGGAAGCCAGCGATTTGCTCAACTGGCCCTTACAACAAAGCCTCCACAAACAACCTTAGTATCTGAATCCATAAGGCACCAAATAGTTAAAAAAAACACAAAATGTATACCTATGGTTGAATACTTCCTCCCTGACCTGTCGTCCCAATACAGTCCTTGACCAAAATGGATATCCTGCAACCTTCTACTCACCCACAGGTACTTTACAGGAGCCCTTTCTTAAATTCACCTTCTGTCCTCTCTGCATTTCATTTTGTTTTGTTTGGGCTGAGATATTCATCTTAAAAGATTTTCCCTCAAGGTCTCCTTTTGAGTTATCAGCCAACAAAAGATCACTTAAGTCGTTAGTTTCACTTCTGAAAACAGTAGCCTTTCCCCACAGTGCACTTACAAAGATAGTGTGGAGGTCGATGAGTTACCAAGAGCCATTCGGCAACTTTGTCTTGTTCCCGTGGCTGTGAACCTGGGAGCTCGTAGCCAGAGCCCTAACCACTGGACCATCAGGGAATTCCCAGAGTCACTTTTCAAATACATACAAGTACATGTGCACTTGCATGTGTGCACGTGCGCACACACACACGCTCACATAAACACACCACTGTTTTAAGGGGACTGAATTATATATATTGCCCTTCAAACTCTGTTTTCTTCCCCCTCAGTTTTGTCCCCTCATTTGCTTCTACACGATTTCCCTCTCAGAGAATCACTCATTGGATCTGGTCATATCTCTTCTCATAAAATTCATATATGCAAGAATAGTGAGTCAGAGTTTTTTCTTGTTGTTGAATTATTATTAGTCTACTGTAAATGAATGAGTTAGAGATCACAAACTCAAATACCTGCAGAATCCAACGAAATTATACAAGTGAATAAAGAGGACGAGGTGAGAGAAAGCACTGCAAGCGTGACAATAAATGGCAACTGGGCCCTCAGAGTTGAGCAGGTTACAGGGAGTGGTGTGGACTATGGCAAACCGGAGAGCACTTGCCTAGCCAACAGGGGGCACACATTATTCAGGAAAAACTGTTGTTACTAGATGGCAATGTGGACCCAAAGTTGCCAAGTCTTCCTTTTTAAGAGAAGCCAGAAATCTAGGTTTTTTTAAATTAAAATCTTCAATTTTTTGAAAATATTGAGCATCTCATTTTTAAAATGCAACTTTTTGCAGGCTCCTATGGGTCTCACTTGGCCTGTGGCAGTTAGCAATCTATGGTTTAACACCATTAATAGCCTTCCTGAGAGTAGGATTTAATTATGGGGTACATAAGGCATAGGATATAAAGAGCTATAGCAGTCAGGTGACAAGAATTGAGGAAGAAGCATAAAATGCAGAGAAATGCAGAAAGTTAGACCGGAAAAAAGAAACTGTATTAACAGATATTCTTCAGAGGGGTAGAATTTCTCCTTTCACTTTACTCTGTTTTACAAATTTTCTATAAATAAACAGGAAAAAATTAGATCAGTTACTATTCCTTAAGATCTAACTTATTATTAAAAGTAGCTCAGAAAATTAAAAATACTCATATGCATATTTGTGCATAGATCCATTCACCACATTCAGCCAAGCAGTTTCAAACATTTAATCACAACTGAAATTTTAGTCAATTCACCATGATGGCATCATATATAAAAAAATCTTTCATTAAAAATTAAAATAGTAGAGAGCGATCAAAATAGTAGAGTAGTAGGATGTGAAAAATTAAAACAGCTCTTTTCCAAATGAGTCACAATGCACCCCCCCCAAATTAGTGATTAAGTTGTGTTGACAATTTCTTAAAGTGCATGCTAAACAAGACTCTGTTGTTATCAGTACAATAATAAAGTTGAGAGACAGTGTCTTGCATGGATAGTGTGTCCTCAATAAGTATTTGTTGAAAGACAATTGTTGATGATATGAATGTCCTTAAAAGTCATGATTTAAGACAGTAAACAACACATCCAGTAGTACTGCTCTTGAAATTAAATTTACCCAGTAAATCAGTCCTTGGGATGCTCTTATAGTAAAGAAGGGAAGGGAAAGAGAAAGGGAAGAAACACGGATACTCCTCTCTCCCTGCCAAACCTCAATACTCATAAATTCTTCCCTGACAAAAATATTTAAATTCTCAAAACAATTCTTCCCCTTTCTACGCTCTGGAAGTGGTGCTATAGTGAGTACCAAACTGAGGCAAGGAGAAAGAAATGTCAAGAGCCCATGTCATCTCCCTTTATTAATCATACACTGTCGTATTCAGAACACCGGATCACCGTAAATCCTTCCCACAAGTCAGATAGAAACATAACAGGTGGAAATTTCTAAGGGGAAATCCCAGATCTTCACATAATTACTGCATCTCTTTGCTAGATCTGTGTTGTTTACATGTAATCAGAAACACAAAAAAGTGGACAGAAGCAGTGCTCCAAAGAGAATGCATAAGAGATCACAGAGAAAAGATTTCAGATGGTAGGGTACCTACAAATTAAGGTGAGCTGTTAAATCTCTACAAGTTTCAGAGAATAAGACAGCCATCTAGAGAGAACTCCTGAAATTCAATAAAAGTTTTGGAACTACTGTTTTCCTATAGCTGAATCTCTTCTGCTTCTGGGTATGGGTTTTTTGTCCTCTTATGTATTTATTTTTAAATAGATGAATATTTTATCATTACAAAAATACATCTATTAAGGGAAGCACATCTGCTTCCCCGACTGGGCCTTCTCACTTCCTTCTGGCCATTTGCTCCTAATCTCAGTCAGTATCTTTCTCCCTCTCGGATGGAGGCTGACAGCTCAGGTGGAAGGGAAGGCCATGATGTCTATGTGCAGAGTCTGCTGATGTATGAAATGGATCAGAATGGCACAATTCTAGTCAACTTCACTCACAGCAGATGCAAACAAAAGAACATTCCTATATGAGATCAGGCACCACTCTTCATCTGCAGCTTCTAGGACTGACTGTACAGGAGATCCAAAATGAAAAAACAAACACACACACTCACACACACACTCACTGCTGGAATGTTTCCAGAGCAGATACTCTCCAATTTGTGCCTCCCTCCGCTGCCTTCTATATATGCAATACTATAAGGAATTGCGTATGCCCATCTGTAGGCTATAATTTTATTGATAAACTCTGGTGACATTATAAAATCCGTAAGGGCAAAGAGCAAGTGATTTGCTCATGTCACTAAAAATTCAATACAAAATTATAGCTTTCATTTAGAAGCCTTTTTAGAACTTTTTTAAAAAAATCGGTCATGATGCATAGTTATCAATACCTGTATGGCCATGATGACAAGAAAGGGAAAAAAACACCAAGCCAATGCTTACAGAGAAAAATCACCCCAAATTCTTCAACTGCACAAAGACAATTCCTGATTTTACAAAATTTTATATAAATTGTGAACGATATGGCAAGCAGAAAATGAAAGCAAACTTGACTCATTCCCTAAAGATTTCTATAAGCATCCATTTATACGGTCCTATGTGCTAAATGTAGATTTATATCTTAACGTGCAAAATCAAGTATAGGTCTTTTATACTGTGTGTTACAAATGAGCTTGCCTAAATTCCTAGACAATTTGTGCATGAAAAGCAGGAATAAGGAAAATAATGCCTCTTTACTCCATGTCAATGTGCTCAGCTTTCACATGAGCTCAACAGTTATTGTGCGTCCTCATTTGGATAGCACAGATTTGGGTGAGGGGCTTATAGCGCCTGAAGATCCACCCATCCATGCACTTTCACAGCATCAATTTAATAGATGCTTAGGTGAGGTGGAGGTCATATGAAAACATGTTAGTGCCAAAGAAATTCTACTACTCCCAAGAGAGAGGGATTTTCTTTGTTTTTTTTTCCTTTTTTTCTAAATTTATTTATTTACTTTATTTTTGGCTGTGTTGGGTCTTTGTTGTTGTGCCCCGGCTTTCTCTAGTTGCGGCAAGAGGGGGCTACTCTTTGTGGCGGTGCTCAGGCTTCTCACTGAGGTGGCTTCTCTTGCTGCGGAGCACGGGCTCTAGGTGCGGGGGCTTCAGTAGTTGTGGCATGTGGACTCAGTAGTTGCGGCTCGCGGGCTCTAGAGCACAAGCTCAGTAGTTGTAGCGCACGGGCTTAGTTGCTCCGCGGCATGTGGGATCTTCCCGGACCAGAGCTCGAACCCGTGTCCCCTGCCTTGGAAGGCGGATTCTTGACCACTGCACCACCAGGGAAGTTCCGAGAGAGGGATTTTCTATTGAAAAGTAAGTTTCCCTCCTCTCTGTGCTCAGAATACTTGTATTCCTTGTCAGGAAGAGGCTGAGCCATTAAAGACAGGTCCCCCTTAGTACTTCATGCTATCAGTGGGAAGTCCCAGATGAAACCGATGTGTGTATGAGTGATTTGTAAGCAGGTCTAGATTAAAGTAACTGACAGATCATCCGGAAAATAAGTAGAGTTAATTAAGTAGGTACAGGTGGTCAACATAAGGAAGCTATTCAATTTAAGGGAAAATATGACTGAGAAAATCACAGTTTTTCATTATACTCAAACATTGATCTATAAGATGTGAGACCTGGGTTCTGGGCCAAGATCTGCCATTAATAGCTCTATAATTTCAGACAAGACATTTAATGTCTGGCTCTGTCTTCTCACCTGAAAAACAAAGGGATTGTTCTCTAGGACATCTTTCCCCTTAAGGATTCTATTTTCACTTGTGTTTTTGTCACATAACATTAGTGGAACTGCTGGGAATATGTCTGATGTGCATTAAAGTTATTACCCATTTTCTCTGCAGTTTTAAAATGGTGCGTCCTCCTCCCACCCTCCTCCCTCTCTTCAGCCTGTTAGAATCTAATACAGTCACAGAGTCTCCAAAAGTAAATATGCAACCTGACTTTCACATAGGATTCATGTGAAATCCTATGCAATCCACGCAATGAGGTTGCATGGCTATTAAACTCATGGACAACATGTGAAAACTGGCTTAACTAAAATTTCTGATTAATAACAATGAAATACTCTCGTTTCCTCTTTTCCAAAGGAAAGTCTGGGTCTTCTCCAGAACTGACATAGCAGAGCACGAAACACTTAATCTTGAGTTATGGATAATAATGAATATCAGCTGTCCTAGCTAAAAGAAGAACACCATTTATAGAAGAGTTATAGCTCTGTTTTCAACATAAATTACAACTTTTTTTCCACTGGTGGGTGAGAGAGGTTCAAATGATGGCAAAGCTTGCATTTTAAAGTATGCCTGCTTACTTTCCATGTATTGTATAAGGTCCTCAAACATTCTCACAGGATGTCAAACATCTGGAACAAGGAATCAACAAACACATGTTGGTTGCTGTCTAGCATCAGGCTAAAGCCACATCAACTCCTTATCTATATCTGGTGAGCACCAGTATTTTTGGCACTGTGTAGACACAAATGCAATACTGCTATCTGTCCTCAAGGCAAGTAATATTTATACTTTTTTCAGCTTGTGTAGCTAACTCCATAGTTCTTCCAAAATATAGGCTTGAATCCCATAGGATGATCTGGTCTGTAAATGACATGAAAGCAACCACCATAATGCCTCCAGTACCTATTAGGCCATTAAAAACATCACTGGCAAAGTAGCGATACAACCACCAAGATTCCATCGAGTGACTCATGTCTTTAGAGCTTGCTCAAAGGTATGTGACTATTGGAATCATGTCAAACTGCATTATTCTTTCACTGACACATAAATCTGATTTGCTGTTAAGAATACCTACTATACCCACAAACATAAGCAGGTCCCAGTGTGTAACGTCTGAAATTACTTTAAGTACTAAGAAAAAAACAGCAAGCCCTATGAACCACATGTTAAACAAAATCTTTCAACTGAAATGTGTGGAGAATTTTTAATAGGTAAACAATGTTTACATTAATTTCACTTGAACTTTTGCAGGCGGGAGCAGCACGTTTTGAGGAGCTCGTGGTCTTGATTTGTTGGTGAATAATATTAAGCTCAAAGTTCTGGAAAGACCCAAACTATAAGTATTCTAAGTTTGGGGTGAATGAAGGTAGAAGCTTAGATGGAAGAGACTAAGAGAGGAAAGGAAGCACCTTTACAAAGAGTTATTATACCTGATAGGCTCCATGCAAGACAGTTGAAATGTGAGCTTCAGTATTCAAAATATAAAGGATACAATCATATGTCTGGTTAACTTGCAGGAAATAGTTCCAGAGACAATTTTACACTAACTACAGTGATTTGGGCAATTTTTTAAAATAATACCAGCCAATTTCTCTCCATTATATTCTGCTGGCAGAAAATAAAACATTTTTCTTTGAAATGATTGCCTTTGGTTTTGTTAAATCATGCATTCTGTCAACATGTGGTCACCATTTTTACATGATCTTTCTGCTTCCCTAGAAAAGAATGAATTCACAGTCTGAACCCTGATATAAATATGTAATCTTGCAACTGTTAAGCTTCTTCTATTACTGCAAAATGAAGAGATAAGAAATGGATGTGGTATCAAAAGAAATGAAACAAAAAAAAAGAAAAAGAAGATGACCAAATAAGTTTAAAACTCAGATTCTTACATCTACTTCATAGCTAAATGAAGAAAATGCCTGTGCTGATCATTTTTCTTACTGTAACACAAAGGGATTTTGTGCAGTTCATGATTTTAAACCACTAATATTTGAAAACAAATTTGAAAACCCTACTTATAGCAAGAGGTGTGTTCTAGCAACTTCACTGTAGCTAGCAAAAGGTTATAGGAGAAGAGGTTATAATAAAGTCTGAAAAGAAGAAATATTATGTTGTCATTAAATAAAGACTTTTTGGATGTAATTATAACATGACTGGGCTAAAATTGCTTCCACTAACTATGTCATCCTCTAGGATGGACATCCTTATCTCCAACCTCCAGTCTATACATTTTTTAAAGCTAAATTACTTTGCAAAAAGTGTAGATATTTGTTTTGTTGCTGCCCATCTGGGCTTCTGTTAATGATACAGTGAGACCATACCTCTTTCTAGGATAATCACTGCAATGCTGTTTCCCCTCGTAGTGGGATTTCCCAGAGTGGGCGCTCACAAAGCATCCTTGACAACGTTGGTTTGACTTTACACAATAGCTTGAGCCTATAATCGAAAGCACATTGCATCTCAAACTAACTTATAGAAAGAAATCCCCACAATGTTAATCCTAAGTAAAACAACTGCGATATTTCAAATGAGTATAGAAAAAAAAATTCCAGACGAATCTTGAATTGAATAAAAATATAAAGCGCCAAAACAAAGTGAGAACTTGTATACATGAAAAGAGATGGTAAAAGAGAAGACTCTAACACTCAGAAAGACAAGTACTAGCAACTTGACCAGACTCAAAATATGTTTTAAGAGTATAGGTAGAAGAGACAGTCATTTGTTTCCTCCCTCTGCAGTTA
This sequence comes from Physeter macrocephalus, assembly GCF_002837175.3. NCBI lineage: Eukaryota > Metazoa > Chordata > Mammalia > Artiodactyla > Physeteridae > Physeter > Physeter macrocephalus. The sequence continues at coordinate 116,545,333 of NC_041224.1, read as the reverse complement.
ACATGTAAAGTAAATTAAAATGTAAACCACAGAGGATGCTACTTCAAAAGAACTTCTACCACCGAGTAGCAAATGAGGCAAATGTTTAGATAAGATTTCAATCAAGGTGACTCTCTGCTTGTGATAGAATGGTCTGAGTCTCAAGAGTACAATCACCATATAAAAAGCACAGGGAAATTAATGCTACTTCTTTGTCAAGGTAAAACCTCAACTTACTAGAACCCAGTTGGAAATTTCAACTTAATCAGAATGATTTTTGTACTCTTGACTTCTTGGGTGAAGAAAACACAAGGAAATCACCAAAAAAGCAAACAGTAACAGATTTTTTTTCTACCAATCACAACTCTCAGATGTTTTGTAAAGTGGATACGTATTCACCCCCATTTTCTGCACTGTCCATATCTCCATTCTACAGTGGCTGATTTGGTTCAGAAAAAAAATGACCTCAGTCTTGGCAAAAATCTGAATAATCAAAACCCAGTCTCTGTCTAGGATCCTATACTCAAAGCATGGGGAAGTACTGATTCCTAGAAAGAAGCACAGAGTAGAGAGGGCACTAGACAGAACTTCTCCTCCCTGGGCCTCAGGCTTCTAATTTATAAGATGGATGAGAAGGGTATTTACTCGAGGGTCTAAGCCCCACCCCATCAGTTCAAATATCCATTTCATTCCAAGAATTTCACCAAGGGGGTTAAAACAAAAACACTATTTTGCCTAACTCAGGACTGACTAAAATATAACTATGTAGGATGCCATATTTTCTAATCAGACATCAAATAGCAATGCCATGATATATATATAATACAGGCATCAACACTGACTCCAAAAGAAGGGTTTCCAAAGGTCTGACTGGTGTTCGGCTGGCCCGTACTGGCAAGACCCACCTGCCAGCATCCATTCTGAAGTGTTAGTGTCCAGATTACACCACGTGTTAAATATTTGAACTCATACCCACATCTAAAGGCTATCTAGTTCAAGAGAATGTTTCCTAATCATTACACTGTGTGATCTATTTTTAAAAACATTTACAAAACTTAAAGAAATTATAATCCATTCTTTGTATTTCCCATTGGCCAATGTTTAAAAAAAGATTTTAATGAAAGTAGCTAATAATTGAGCACTTACTATGTTCTTAGTGCTATGCTAATTAATTGCTTCATATGGTTTTTCTCACCAAATCCTTAAACAACCATATGCTTATGTATTCACAGATGAGGGCAGGGAAGTTTAAAGTAGTCACATTATTTGCCTAAAGTCTCCCAGCTAAGTACTTGAACAGCCAGGGTTTAACCCCAAATTAATCCGTCTGTCAAAGCGCTCCTGTTCAACCACCATCGCCAACACCTGGCAGATGAGCCGAAAGGGAAGAAAGGATGTGTACGTTCTAACCATTGAAGGTACAAGGAGGTCACTTTTAAATCATATAAGTTACTGTTTTTAAAAACCTCATTGGCAAATTTAGATCACTTTCTAAAATCCCAGGATTTGATTCTAGAACCTAGGATTGTTATGGTAGAATTAAGAAGTCTTATTTTTTTTTTAATTTATGAGTTCAGTTTACATAAATTTGGAAATAAAATAACATGGTTGCTTTGTGTGGCCATCTGCCACTCTCATAAGCATCTCTAGCTACAAAATTGAGAATACTGGTAGTTTTTCTGTGGAGTTAATTGAAGCCTTCCTAAGAATAATTTTAATTCAGTGTTTTAGAGCCAAATTCTGCTTTATGATCCACATTTCACATAGTATTTCTGAAAACTAGAGCAAGCCAAGGGTCTGATTGGCATTTTGAAATCTTTCAGATTAAAACATGATCCAGCTATTTTCTGCTATTCATCTAGTGTTGATCCCAAGACCCATAAAAGTGAAAGTGGCTTTACAAGTTCAGTGTAGGCATGACCTACAACACTGAACAGAGAATCAGCCCATAAGAATTTAGACCACCTTTCTATCTTTACTGTTATGCTATCACCTTGCAAATTATCTACTGTAATAAAAATGGCTAAATGTTCCGCAACAAATTTATAAGGCTTAACATTTGGTTACAAAGTACAAAAGCATATCACATATGGCTTTATTTATTTATTTTTTTTTTTTTGTGGTACGTGGGCCTCTCACTGTTGTGGCCTCTCCCATTGCGGAGCACAGGCTCCGGACGCGCAGGCCCAGCGGCCATGGCTCACGGGCCCAGCTGCTCCGCGGCATGTGGGATCCTCCCAGACCGGGGCGCGAACCCGGTTCCCCTGCATCGGCAGGCGGACGCGCAACCACTGCGCCACCAGGGAAGCCCACATATGGCTTTAAATTACTGTTTCTTCCCAGCACTTTCTTCCATCCAAGGATCATCTTTTATAATTTCTGCTGATAAATGCCTATTTTTTTTTAAGTAGTTCCTCAGTCAGAGCTCACTTTGGGGATAAAGGCAGCAACTCTCTTCAGTTGCAGTATGATGCACACATTTGAGCATTCACTGGTGACAATCTTTGTGTGTCTTAATTCAGCCATGGTCTCTGAAAAGACTCAGTTGCTTTCCCTAAATTTCATTTTGACCATTTACAAAATGAGAGATTAAAGACTCACCAATATTCTGAATACATTATGTGAATTATGGAAAGAAAACAAAGAATTTGGAGGGAAAATCCCTAAGCATCCATTCTTATCATAACAAAAATAGCATTGCTATCTATTAGAAAGAGAGGAGACAGAAGTGAACAACAGGAATTATCCAACCTATAATTTGTCCTGACGGCAGAGTAACCTTTTGCAGGCTAAGAAAAGGTCTATAATGATGAGCCCTAAAAGAGAGTACCATAAATACCAGTTTGGGGAGGGGGGGGGTGCCAGAACAATATCCTAAGACTAACTGCAAGGGCTATAGCATCCCACATGCAGGAGACACAGAGTCCCACATATGTGTCATCTGTGGGGTCCAGGAAGGCATGTGGAGTGTGTGATAGTTAATTGTGCCACAAGCAAAATTAAAACATACACTTTATTTTTGTCCCGTTTTCTTCTTTCCACTCATTTGTTCATCAAATGGCATCCAGTATGAGAAACAACGAACCCAAGAGTTAAGGATTCGATTCAGAGTATTTTATGTCTAAATTAAAATACAAATACTTTAAGAAATTTTTTTAATGTAAACAATATTGAGGAATATAAAGGCAAAAGCAAAAGTCCCCTACCCTCTAAGTCTTTCTATCCCCCCAAAAAATCACTATAAATTATTTCCTGTGTATTTCTCAAAAATGGATATATACTAAAAACACATATACACAAACCTCATCTTATTTACATGAATAAAATCATCTTCTTGACATTGTTCTGAAACTTGCAAATACATGTCTTAAACTTCAGCACATATAAATCCACCACGATCTGTTTAAATACTACCCAGCATTTCATTGGATGAATGTAGTCATTTATTTATCCAGTTGCCTATAGAAACATATTTAAGTTGTTCCTAAATTTTTGATATTAGAATACTGAAATAAACACTTCTACACATTTTCTTGATTTATTTGTAGGAGTTTGTCAATAGAGGTAGAACTGCAGTGTAAAAGAATATGCACATTTTTAAAAATCTAGAATAGTATCAACACCTAACTCAAACGAAGTGAATCCTTCATCTCCATTTGAGAAGAAAATCTTTTGATTTAGTTTTTTGACAGTGATGAAAATAATATAGATTCATGAATCCACTTGTATGTATAGATAATAAAAAGTTGTGTTTGTATTGTTTTCTGCCTATCTTTATACTGTAATAGAATTCCACACATTAATTCTAATATTTGGAATTATGTGGAATTGAAACTCTCCCCCAAATATTCATATCTAAGTAGCAATTAATGTGAATGTTAACAAAGGTACAAGATATTTCAAAATGTATAAAATGACCATATGTTACAAGATCCTGCTATACCCTAGTTGCTTTTCCACAAAGTAACTAAAACGTAATGTAAGTGAAAGTATGTGTAGAGTTTGCGAGCTGGTGGCCCATAGACACTTATTTGGTTTTTGGCGTAGAAGTATTAACCTTAGGCAAAATTGTCTGGGGTAAGAAGTTACGTTAGTGGTCAAAAAGGTCTTTGCACCTAGTAAAATATCCTCCCGTTTGTTTTCTAAGATGTTTAAATTCTGAATCTACACAACAATAATTAATTTTCATCCCACTCAATGCTCCCTCCTGGGCCTTGCTCAGTGTATAGTCCAGATAACAAAGGCCACCATGGAACTCTGTGAGCAGCCAAACGAGGTGAAACGTGCTATATCCCCAAGTGCTTAGTACACAATACGTGATTTTATGAACCTCTCACCTCTAGTGTACGAACACATCCCTGAAAATTAAAGTGTGAAATTACAACACCTTTGTCCTTAAAACAAGCACAGTCTGCCAAAAATGCTCTCTTCTGTGAACTTTTGGCACCGACAGGGCAGAATGCAATATCCTGTGCCTTCAGCTGCCAAAGACATGAAACTAGATCCAAAAGGAAGAAGCAAGGTAAATTGTTTAGGCCCATGACCTAACATTCTCCTTGGCATGAAAGAGTTTTTTCTTTAGCCTTCCAATAAATGTAGCCAGTTGGAAAGGTAATAAATTCATTATTCTATACACAGTGAGTAATTCAGATAAACAACTTCCAATGCTTAAAAAACTATTTTGCCATTTCTTTCATTTTAAAGGAATTATCCTTCAATCCTCTCTGAAAAATCATCACTAATTCTTAAACACAGACTAAACCAGAAATAAAAAAGAAAAATTATGCCCAAATACCTATCTCTATCTCTACTTTTCAATCAGGTATGATGTCCGTTTTCTTCATAACTTCTAGTAAGTCTATAAAGATACGCAGAAATATTCAGTTGATACCTTTCTGAAGACAACTGGAAATAAGAACAACTCAATGGCAAAAAGTTTTATTATGCTGTTAAAAAAAATATTCCCAGACATAATATTGCTCCCTGACAGTACTGGGTCCTGAACAGAGCTGAAAGTGCTAGGGTGATTCAAGAGTAAATTAGTACAACATATTTACTGGTGAAGCCACTATGGAAAACAGTATGGAGTCCTCAAAAAACTAAAAACAGAGCAACCATATGACCCAGCGATTCCACTCCTGGGTATACATCTTAAGAACATGACAACACTAATTCAAAAAGATACATGCACCCAAATGTTCATAGCAGCATCATTTACAATAGTCAAGATATGAAATCAACCTAAGTGTCCATCAGCAGATGAATGGATAAAAAGGAGGTGGTATATACATACACACAATAGAAGAGTACTCAGCCATAAAAAAGAATGAAGTTTTGCCATTTGCATCAACATGGTTGGATCGGGAGGATATTATGCTTAGTGAAGTAAGTCGAACAGAGAAAGACAAATACTGTACGATATCACTTACCCGTGGAATCTGAAAAACGAATCAAACAAATGAATTTAACAAAACAGAAACAGACTCACAGATATAGAGAACAAACTAGTGGTTCCACCAATAGGAAGAGGGAAGTGGCAAGGGGGAAGTTAGGGATAGGGAATTAATAGGTACAAACTACTATGTATAAAATAAATAAGCTATAAGGACATATATTGTACAGCGTAGGGAATATAGCCAGTATTTTATAATAAATTTAAATGGAATACAATCTATAAAAATATTGGGTCACTATGCTTTATATCTGACACTAATATCATATTGTAAATCAACTATACTTCAATCAAAAAAATCTTTTCTAAATTTACTTTAAAAAAATTCCCAGGGATAATCCTCCATGACAGTACTGGGTCCTGAGAAGAGCTGGAAGTGCTAGGGTGATTCAAGAGTCAATTAGTCCAAAATATATGTGCTGAGTGTCTTCTATACAATGAAACTGTGGTAGGTACTAGGGGTTGCAATGCCATGTATGTAGGGAGTTTATAATCTGGTGGAGATAAAAGACAATTACACAAATAAATGTTACAACACAGAATGGGGTAAGTGCCATAAGAGAGGCAGAAACCAAGCATGCAGGATGAATATTTGTGTCTTCAAATGATAGGACTCCAATTCTCCTTAATAGTCCCGCTCTTCATTTCAAGCATTCATTTCTTTATTCAAAAAAAAAAACCACATTACCTGCACAATGCTAAGAAAAATGGATACAGTGAGAAACAGAAGAGACAGAGGTCTAGCCCTTCTGAAATCTTCCTTTTAATGGAAGAGATAGCATGAAATAATTATATGAGAAGAGAAATAATAAACATACCAATAATAATAACTGACATTTATTCAGTGCTTACTGTACATCAGTGAGCTAAATGCTTGACATGTATTACCTTGATAATCCTCACAGCAACATTATGATGCAGGAAGGCACTGAACTGAAGCTGATATGGTCCATGGCATCAGACTGCCTGGATTGGAATCCTGACACTATCACTTGTTAGTTATGTGATCTTGGGCAAGTGACTTAACCTCTCTGTGTCTCAGCTTTCTTATTTGTAAAATGGAATCAATACCACGTACTGCCAAATTTAAGATGCCATTGACAATAGGACACATCCGACTTTCAGAGATGTTGGGGAAAATGTATCTTCGACTCTACTAAATAAAGTAACAATGTAAAGTAACATCTATCACATATGGCTGTTGTGATGATTAAAGAAAAAACGTAGAGGACCTAGAAGGGTGCCTGGCATAAGTGTTCAGCAAATATTAGCTATTATCAGCTATTATTTTAAGTATACCCATTTTTTAAAAAGGGAAGCAAACTTACAACAAAATTAAGTGATATAAGAAAAGCCCAGGCCTATGAGACTTGGTATCAAAAGATTAATCTAGAGTAGAGTTCAAAAAGCACTACTCAAGGGGGCTTCCCTGGTGGCGCAGTGGTTGAGAGTCCGCCTGCCGATGCAGGGGACACGGGTTCGTGCCCCGGTCCGGGAAGATCCCACATGCCATGGAGCGGCTGGGCCGTGACCCATGGCTGCTGAGCCTGCGCGTCCGGAGCCTGTGCTCCGCAACGGGAGAGGCCACAACAGTGAGAGGCCCGCGTACCACCAAAAAAAAAAAAAAAGCACTACTCAAGTACAGGGATATTCAAGTCACAAACTAAAGAATGAGCAAGAGGAATTAACAATATAAAGGGGAGGAGAATTATGTTCCAGGAATAGGGGTGGAGGTATGAAAGTCATAGGCAGGAAGAGCAAAGCACAGGCAAAGATGAGAAAGAAGTCAATACAGCTAGAGAACAGAGAGCAAGCTGAGATAATAGGGATGGGGGTTGGAGAAGCAGCCACAGCAAGACCCTGCAGCATCTTCCCTACCCTAGTGAGGAAGTACTGCCTTTATCCTGACAGTAGTGAGAAGCCATAAAGGGTAATGGAGCTGGATCTGCACTGCTTAAGACTAACTGGAGGAAGACCAGTTCAAAGGCTAATGTGGTAATGCAGGAATGAGAAGATGCTGACTTGGACTAGAGCAGGTGTTCTCAACATTGGCATGATTGACATTTGGGGCTGGATAATTCTGTGTTTCTGGGGCTTTCCTTTTCATTACAGAATGTGTAACAGAATGTGTTTCTACCCACTGGATATCAGTACCAATCCCTATATTGTGACAACCAAAAATGTCTCCAGTTACTGCTAAATGTCCACCTGGGGACAAAATCTCCCCTAGATGAGAACCACTAGACTAGAGTGATCTCAAGGGAATTTGAGAGAGGGAGCTAGATTCTGGAATCACTAAAGAAAAGAAGTCAGCAGGGCTTGTTGATGAATTGAATATAGCATGGAGAGATAAGTAGAAGAATAAATTCCTATCCAGGGTTTCTGATTGTGTCACTCAATAGGTGGTGATGTCATGTGCTCAGAGAGGAAACACTGGGACTGAATCAGACTTGAGGGACAAATCATGAGTTCCGTTTCAGAGCTGCAGAATCTGAGCTATGACATTAGAGTGGTCCTGATGTTGCATATGCACTTTGATATTCAGATAGAATATCAGAAAGGAAATCTGGTGAGGGGGGAAAATACTTGAGAGTCACAAAGAGAGATGGCAATTGAAGGTATCCATGCAAAAAAGTTTCACTTAAAAAACACTTACATTCTATTGCTTCATTGCTGGAGACCAGAACATCTCTACAATAAAATTATAAAAGCCCTTCAGTAGTGTAAGATAATGTCTTACAAAACTATTGCAGTAATTTAAGCCAAACAGGTCTCCAAATGCACAGGCACAACAAGAGTGTACTTACACTGGAGAGAGAGAGTTAAGCAAAATGTAACTTAAAAGTATGCATGGTTCACCTCAATCAAGGATGCTTTTATATAGACTTAATTTGCAAAGCAAAGTTAAAAATGAAGATCAAGAGTGACTTTTTTTCGGTCTCTACTTGTCTTTTTGCAGAAATCAGTGATCGCCTATCCCAGCATCTTGAATTATATTCTGATTGCAGCTACCTTGACTGAGGCCCAAGCATTCCTCATCAGAGCTCGGATTCACTTGATTTCTTTCCTAGTGGTGTATGATAACATAAGAAAGTTCAATTCTTAATCACCTCAGACCTCTAGAATTTTTAAGACAGAGCCCATGACCTTGGGGATTGCTTGCTGGAAGGAAAAACAACAACAACAAAAAAAACCCCTAGCTTAGTTCTATTATTTAGCTCCCAAGTCTTAACCTTGACTCACAGTGTCCCTCACTGCCAAAGGAACCAAAAAGAACATCTGCTCTTCCTGAGCGGCTCTCTTCCAAAATTTTCCTCGGCCAGCATTATAACACAGTCCAACAAGACCCTTGTATGAGAGGGGAGTGTGTGTACCTGTGACTTCTCAAAAAATTCTCCATTCAATCAAGAACACACTTGCTATCTTTGGGGCAATATTATTTTACAGAAGAATCCTTACCACTTTTCTTTTAAAATATCTAGGGATAATGCCAGATTAACTCCAACTGAACATAAGTACAAGGGGAAAATGACACCCAACTGGATCCACTTTGAAAAGCATGATTCATTTTCTCATTATGGAGCTAAGTGTACCTTGCAGAAATCTGAACTACTTGGACTTTAAAATTACAGTTATTTTTCATTATCTGAACATTAACACGAGTTACACAAAATAGTACCTGAGTATCTATGTGAGACCTTCATTAAAGTCACAAACAACCTGAATCTCAGAAAGAAAAAAATCAGACAACAATACCAACAGATGTGTTTATAAACTCTGAGGAGGGAAATGGTTCTTACCTTTATCTCTGATATTTCAGGATGAACTTTTGCTTCCAGTTCCTCTGCTATACTAGAAGTATTCAGGATAAGAATCCTGAAAAGGCTAACAGGATAATCTTGATTGGCTACAAGTTCTAAACACAACCCTTTTGTGGAGAAGAATAGAAAGGGAAGATCTACCTAGAGAGTATTTCCTTTTCATTCATTCATTCACTCATTCATTCACTCAAATAGTTCTTGAAAACCAACTGAATGACAGTCACAGGCATTCAAGGATGACTGAGACATGATCAAAAATGTTACAACTCAGTAAAAGGCAATGAACAAGTCAGACTGTCTTTTGGTTTCAGATTGCCTACGAGCCTTCACTCTTTTCACATCACACAGGAACCTCAAAACATAAAACTAAGATCTTCACCTTCCCATGCCAGCTTGACTCTCCCCAGTGGTGTCTGTTCTTGTTAAATGGCACCACCCACTGTCCACAACAAAACACTGAAGCATCCTGTATTTCTTCCCATAACTTCCTCATATATCCAATCACTTACAAATTCTCTTAGCCCTAATAATTTCTATAATCTATTTCTATCCATGTGTGCTACCACCTACTCTAAGCCACCATCATTTTTCCTGAACTACTGCAATAACCTCCTAACTCCTTTCTTTGTGGACCACTTCCAATCTTTTCTCATAACTATAATCAGAGAAACCTTTCTACCCTGTTATCTGCTCAGGTCTCTCTTCTACTCAAACTTTACATGGCTTCCCACTGCCATTAGCATAAGCTCCAAACTCATCAACATGTTTTAAAGGCTTTGTATGAACAGCCCCTGTCTCTTCTCCGTTCCACAGCCCGAATTTACACTCCAGCCGTAGGAAGACCATCAGCTCCTCTCTCGCGCTACTCTCCAGGGCCTCTCCTGCCCGGAATCATTCCCCTTACCTCTTCCCTCTTTCCTAGGTAAGACCTACTCATCCTTCCCAACTACCACCTGCAGTCGCTTCCTCTAAAAGTCTGAGTCAAGCATCCTTCTAAAATGCTCTGTGGCACCCTTTTCTTCTCAATTAGAGTACCAACCACACTAGGTTCAAATTGCTTGTTTAAACAACTAAAGTATAAGCTTCAAGGGGGCAGAAAAAGCAGTTCAGGATACTGTGAAGCTACAAAGAAGATAATGGCCAATTATATCTCAAATCAAGGATGGCATCATTGGATAAGGAGTCCTTCAGACAAGTCATTAAAAATGAGAGTTTTCAGGGATAATGGCAGTAACAAGTTGGGCGTGCTGGAACAAAAGGAGCATCACGAGGAAAATGAGAAATCATAAAGCAGTATGCAACTTATGGTGCACATACATATGGCTTGAAAATGTGAGGAATGGAGGGAGACTGTGAAGCTGAAGAATTCAGCAAGGGTCAGACCACAGAACTGCTTAAAGCTGATCCAAGGAATTCAGCCATTGTATTTAGACAATGAGGACTCATTAAAGGATCATAAGCAATGAAGAGATGTGAGTTTAGTGCGATTTAGGAATATGACTCTGAATTCAATGAATAGTACAATTACAGGATTACCAGGGATACGTAGGAGAGAATAATAAGGACACTGTGCAGCTTTTGGCCAGGAGATCATGTGGGCCTGAACTTGGCATAAAGAGACATGATAGAGAAGATGGATGAAAAAGCATTTGATTTAAGTCCTGGGCTTAGATGAGCTGTAGGAGAGAGCCTAGAGTGAGACAGCAAAAATCCAAGGATCAATTTCTTAAGTCCATCAAAAGACACAGGAGTACTAGGGGAAAAAGGAGCCATAAAGGCGACTTAAAGGAAGCTAGTAGGACACCAAAACAGGCATTACTGAAATCAAAGGAAGAGAGATTTTTCTGGTAGAAGGTACTTGTCCACAAAGTCAAAAGAGGGGGAGTCAAAGAGACCACTGGATGTTGACAATTAAGTGGTCACTGCCCGAAGAATTCCCTCAGAGTAGAAGGATGGGAGATGGTGGGGACAAAGAGGCTGGTTCCCATGGAAAAGCAGAAATTTCCAGCTTACATTGTAGTTTTGTGAAACTTGGCTGCGAAGGAAAGAAAAAAATAGCTAGAAGGGGACATGGAGTGAAGAGAAGTTGTTTTAATGACAGGAAGGTCTGAGCCAGCTTACATGTTGGCATGAGAGAGTAGAGAGAGAAATTATAAATGACCACTGGATGAAACCAGATCCCCATGTGGACAATTACAAGCTGAGTGTAAAGGAAAAAGTTTGCAACTTAGAGTGGAAAAAAATATTTCACAATGATTACACTCCTAACATTGTCAAATTCAATGGTGATAAAAATTAAATAGGATTACAATAAAATTATACTGATAACAGGTGGTAATTATCATCTAGTAATACAACTATATGCCCACTCATTTTACTGCTACATTTGTTTTGTTACCATCTTTAAGTGTGTTTTCTAGGGAAATTAAAATGATGCCATTTATTTAAACTACCTATAAAATAAAATATGCCATGATATTGCTTAATTTGATGTAACTGAAGAAACAGCATGAAAAACAAAGGCAGCTGAGAGGTACCCCAGAGAAAAGTGTTGAAAATTTCAAACTACTCAATGTCTTTGCTACTATGAAAAGACAATCAGGAAAAATATAAAATGTATTTTTAAAAACTAAAACTACAACATTTTCAGTTAGTAAATTTGAAATCTAAACCCAGTATACACAATTGCCATCTTCCAAAAAGGGTCCATGTGATTTATTCATTCAATCGATTTTTCACTCATCAATCATTTACTGATTACCTATTGAATGCTCTGTATACATCCCTATACCTGTAGGAAGAGAGGGGCATTTCAAGAAGAAAGTTCTTATACTTAAATAATTTACTATATTATTGGGAGAAAAACCATACACACACGTGGTGGCCAGAGTAGAACCACAGGGAAAGAAAGACATAAGTGAAGAGCATTGTAAGGTTTGTCTGAATATATGTCAAAAAGCAAAGAAACAGTGGTTTCAGATGGAAAAGGATTTCAGGAAGATTGTTTGCTTGCCTTTTACATGGGAGTAAAAACTGGCTGACAGAAAGTAAAAGGAGAATATTGGTAAGGAAGAGGCCTGTATGCAGATATGTGTAACCCCAGACAAAAGACTTTCCATTTTTGTCACTTGAATCACTAATCACATTTTATAGTAGCCATTTAATTTTAATTTTTTCCTGACATTAAATTAAAATGTTAACAAGTTACCAATTAGGCAACATAAAAGCATTATTAAGCATCACCTTCCAAACTACTCAATGTTTAAAAGATAAAACTTGAAATTACATTAACAATTTCTTCAAGTTATACTGAAGAAATATGAAATCATGACAGAATTCTTCTGGAATCAAAAGACAGTAAATTGTATTATGGGAGGGACTTTTTGTCCCATTATTTCACTATGCAAGATTTAGATATTCCCTTTCCCTATTTTATGCCTGTTTTTCATATTTGAACCTACAAAATCTGATTATCTGACATCACGTTCTCCTTTTAGTGCCCAATCCTTATTATGGATGATTTCAATATTCATGTGAGTAACTATAAATACTTCCTTCCTCTGCCTCCCCCCCCCAATTTTTTTTGCTTCCATAAATATACACAAACCGTGTACTTTCATTGCACATCTACACATTCATACTAATGACCTCGTAATCTTTGAGTACCGAGTTTCAGATTTATCTAATTTGGTTCCCCAGCTGTTCAAACTGAAATCACCACCGCCCAGTGCTATCTCCCCTCATTCGGGAGAACATAAATGCCATGTGAGGTCAGCTCAAAGAATAAGGCTATAACATCAAAGAATCTTTTATCGAGGAGTATTCTCACAATATTAAAGTGGTGGAAAAATATGAGGTACATGCAAAAACGTTCCTTTATTTCCTCATAGACCTGGTGACAAGCATATGAAACTTCCTAGCTTCAATTCTATAGCCATATCCTCACACAATTACCTCCAAGCTCTCAGCTCTACTGAATTCAATAAAACACTCCACTCACTCCTACCCTGTCCTTTACTTGAGGGTTGAAACATGGAAGGTTATTTGCTACACTGAGAACATGTACACTCTTACAAACTGTAAGAATTAACTACAAAGATTAACTGCATTGTTAATGCAAATAATGCAAATACCAGGTAAAACAGGGCTTTCCCTTTTCCCAACAGAACTGACACCTGTCAGTCATACTCTGACTCATCTCAGCCACGTCTGTGAGGAATGTATTTTTAAACCAAGTTCTCATAAGATTTTTTAAGACACCAAAACCATCAAGAATTTTCTCTCTTACCCTAATCACTCCAATCTCATATCAGAAAATGTTCTTCACAAATATCAAATTCACCAGATGGCCTCTGTTCTACTTATGTGTTTTAACATCTATGACCATTTCTCAAAATCCCTGCTTTGATTTTCCTTTTAGCTACCCTCTTCATTCCAGCCATAAATTTCCATCAAATACTCAGCCACTTTCTTCTCTTCTCTATTACTTTTTTTCCTTTATTTTAATCTGGCTTCCAATATTTTTCTGTACTTAAGGTTGACTGTTAAGGTAACCAGGAAATGACATGGAATCAAATATAAGAAAACATACATTTTACCAATTTTTCTCTTTCTCTCTCCCCACCTTTGTCAGAAGCACCGTGAGCCACACTGCACTGCGCACTGGGGCATCACTGTGGAAACTACTGTCCATGTCTTTGCTTCAGGCACTCACCTTCCTGTGGAGTTGACACTCATCTTGCTCTTCTCTGACATCTGGAACAATATTAAACATTGGCCCTTCCTTAATCCTCAAAGTGTCCCCTTAGCATCTTACTGCTTTTTTCTGCTTTTTCTCTAGTTCCCTCTGAGTGATTCATGGTGATTTATTCTAGGTATCAGCAGCTGGCCACAAACCAAATCCGGCAGGTTCTGGAGACCAGGATGTAAACCCAAGGGCTCAGACTGAAAGTGGCCATATGAGAGCTGCAGTGTCAGTGTCTCCTGCAGAGCCATAATTCCACTACTATAAAAGCTAAGAGTTACTGTGCATTGGGAAAATGGAGGCTTTGTGCACATAATATCTAATACAGCTAAATTTCATAAACGTACAGGAGAAATTTATTTATTGAAATGCTTAATTTATTAAAGACAAATACCCTCATGTCTCCCAACTGCATAGAATAAATTTCAAAGAAGTCTTCATTTTCCTCCTTTCCAGAGATGTCACTACTAGTCAGACAGCACCATCATTACTGGAGAATGTAGGAGGAGAGTAGGAAGCTCTAATACAGACCCATCGATTTATTTAAGTGTTGCTATACTTCCATACCAGTTTTTAACTAATCTCATCCCTGTCCCCACCTAGTGCAACAACTTAAAAGGCCCTAGGACACTGCTCCGGTGGCCTACGTTCTGATGAGTCCAGTGTCCAGGACGATCTGTTGTTAAACCTTTTGAATATCACTCCTGGATGGAAATAATCCATTTTGCAATTAGAAAACAATAAATTTTTGAAATTCCTGCCTATTTTTTCACCTCCTACATCTCATCTATTTTCTTCCCAGTATGCCTTTTTACTTTGACATTGCCTCTGTAAAGTACAGTCTTTCTAGGAAGTTTCCTTAATTAACTGTTTTCCACCAACCAACACAAATTCAGTACCCAACTGGTCCCACTAACACACCCTTTTAAAGCTCAAATTTGACCCTACATATTTATTACTCGATATTTTGATTACACACTTGCCTACTTTTTTCCCTTTTAGGAACAAAAATGTCATCCAAAACCTGCATAAGATCAGTGTAGAAGTGATATGAATAAAGAAAAGGAAAAAAGTATAGGATTTGACACAAGTCTTTTACCCTAGACACCAACTTATTTTAAAATGAAAATCAGTTTGCTCCATATCTTTTAGACACTTGACCCTGTATCACACATAAAGACTACCGCCTCAGCACACAGAAAACTCAGCGATTCCAAGCTGTCAGTGCCTAGCGTGGTGGGGTGCCTTTACGAGAATGGTGCAATAAGAAAATGCTTCTCCAGGTTGATCAACTTTGCCAAGTTTTAGTAATCATAATTTGACTATTATAGTAAAAAAGGAAGCATATCCAATGCCCAATTCTTAAAGTTGTAAATATCCCTGTCCGAGAGACATGTATCTTCCCATCTGGGAAGGGCCTGCTCTGCAACCAGCAGCGTTATTTCAGGATCAGTGAGGGAGAAGCTGAACTAGTCATGGCAGTGAAATAGAGCCTGATGATCAGTGATGTGACAGACGTCACAGTCCAACTACCCCCATACCCTACTCTTGAATAACTGGTCAGTGACACAGAAACACTAAAGTATGTATCATTTTTCGCGGACAATGTAATGTATTCAGGTATATAGATGAAGCATCTTTATTACCCTCCTACGATTTACCAATTGGAAAGGGTAGCAAAGTTTGTTATAGAACAGGAACTTTCCTGACAGCTAAGAATAGCAACTGTTAGAGCTGCCTTGGACTGTACTGAAACAGTTTCTTGAACCATTTGCAAGTAACACAGAACATTTATTCACTTATCACCTCTTTTCAGTACTGAGCATTTCCTACGCACCAGCCATTCCAGAAGGTGCACAGGTTACAGTATAAAACAAAATTCATTCTCTGCCCTCAAGGAACTTATGGTCTTAAAGGGATGGCCAGTAAACAGAAAATTGCAAATCAGGGTGACAGTGCCACAAACAGGTAAGAATAGGGTGCTAGGGAAGGACTTAGGAGTGAGTAGCTAACAGAAGTTTAGAAAACCTAGGATGACTTCTTAACGGAGACATGATCAAAAAAATTTTAAATGCATTACCCAGGTAAAGGGGCTGGGGTGGTGGTGGTGGAGGTCAATTCATGATATATTTCATAATAATATTTTAAAACATTAAAAACTAAGATATATTCAGTGAAAAATAGTGTCAACTTCACCATTCAAGATAGGGGTATGCCGCTATTTCTGACGCTGAGAAAAAAATAGAATGCCATTTTTAAAATCACATTCAAATATACCCCAGAGCTAACATCTTCCTGGGATTCGTGTGCAATTATTTATTTGTTGCTTGGCAGAGTATCTTATCACTAGCCAACACACCTGTTATGCCACAACATTTACATAGAAAAATCACGTTGTTTTACTGAGAAATCTTGCTGTCCTCTAAAATGCCTAAGATGTTTAGAAATGATAAAGACTGACTCGTGCATTTAGATTTATAAAGATTTTATTCATGCCATTCTTGGATTTCCTGTAATATTTTTGCCATCAATTCATCCACTCATCTATAGCGTTTGAATACAGCATGATAATTACTCTAGTCCTGTGAATTTCTGTTGTATGGTGTTATTCTTATGTTTGAAGAGTTCTGAACTAGGAAAAATGAAGACAAGAAAATAGACCCATCATATGGTATTCTTTGGTTATAGGCACTACTGTTCTTTCTTTGCAGTGTTTAAATAGATTCATGTCTCAGATTAGACATTATAATGTAAAGTTAGGAGTCAGGAGTCAAGGACTAAAAACAAGAGCTAAAACCCTTGCTTTACCATTTACTAGCTCTAAGCTTCTGTGTCCTCACTGCAAAGTGAGGTTACTAATAGTTGTTACTTTTTAATGAAATAACATATAAAACATGTAACCCATCAACTGACACATAATAGATACTTCATAATTATTTCCAACATTATAGATGAAATTGTTTTTGTATTCCTTAAATGTAAAGGCCCTTTATAAAAATTTAAGTAAAAAACTGTTTTGATTCACGCAGATAAGTAAGATTCAGAAGTTCTGCCAATTCTCTGACAGAAATGCCTTGTCAAAGAAGGCATCCAAAAAAATCCATTCTGACAATCAATAAAATTCACATAACCAATCCTCAACAAAATACTAGCAAACCAAATCCAAAAGCATATTAAAATGATTATACACCCAAAGTGATCTACAGATTCAACTCAATCCCTATAAAAATTCTAACAGCCTCTTGCGGAGAAATGGAAAAGCCAATCCTGAAATTCACATGGAGTGTCAAGGAGCCCCAGATAGTCAAAACAGTCTTGAAAAAGAGAACAAAGTTGGAAGACTCACACTTCCTGGTTTTAAAACCTACAACAAAGCTATAGAAATCAAAAGAGTGAGGTACTTGCATGAGGATAGACATGTGGACCAATGGAATAGAATTGAGAGTCCAGAAATCAACCCATACATCTCTGGCCAGCTGATTTTCAACAAGGGTGCCAAGTCCGTTCAATGGCGAAAGAACAGTGTCTTCAACAAATGGTTCTGGAACAACTGTATTTCAACATGCAAAAGAATGAAGTTGGGCCCTTTAATCACAACCACATGCAAGAATGAACTCAAAATGGATCAACAACCTAAATAAAGAGCTAAAATTATAAAACTGTCAGAAAAAAACATAAAGGAAAACCTTTATGACCTTCAATTTGGCAACATTCTTAAATATGGCACTAAAAGTGCAAGCAATAAAAGAAAAATTAGATAAATTGAAGTTCAAAATGGAAGACTTTTGTGCATTATAGGACATTATCATGAAAGTAAAAAAAAAAACCTAGAGAATGGAAGAAAATATTTGTAAAACATTTATCTAGTAAGGGTTTAACAGGCAGAATACACAAAGAACCAAGCAAAAAGACAACCCAGTTTAAAAGAAACCAAAGAACTTGAATAGACATTTCTATTAAAAAAAGATATACAAATAGTCCATAAGCCCATGAAAAGATGCTCGCAATCATTTGTCATCAGGGAAATACAAATTCAAACCGTAATGAGATATCATTTCACATCCAGGATGGCTATAATAAAAAAAACAAAAAACATGGAAAATAACAAGTATTGGTGAGGATGTGGAGAAATTGGAAGCCTAATGCTTTCAGGTGGGAATTTTAAATGGTACAGCTGCTATGCAAACAAGTTTGGCCGTTCCCCAAAAACTTAAATGTAGAACTGCCACATGACCCAGCTATTCCACTCCAAGATATATACTCAAAAGTACTGAAAACAGAGACTGAAACAGATACTTGTGCACCAATGTACAATGTTCACTGTGGCATTAATCACAATAGCCAAAAGTTGGAAACAACCCAGTGTCCATCAACAGATAAATGAATATACAATATGTGGAATATACATGTAGAGGAATATTATCAGCCATAAAAACAATGACTTTTTGACACATGCTACAACATGGATGTACCTTGAAAACATACTAAGTAAAATAAGCCAGACACAAAAGGCAAATATTATATGATTCCATTATATAAAATATCTAGAATAGACAAATACATAGAGACAGAAAATAGATTAGCAGTTACCAGGAAGTAAAAAGGGGGGTGGAGGTGGGGAATTACTGCTTAATGGGTACAGAGTTTCTGTTTGGGGTCAGGACAAAGTTTTGGAAATACATAGTGGTGATAGTTGCACAATATTGTGAATGTAATTAATACCACTGAATTGTATATATAAATGGTTTAAATGGCCAATTTTATATTATATGTATATATATGACAATTTTGAAAAATTTATACAGCTAAGATTTTTTATTGTTGTTTGGCATTTGCAATGCAGGTACCATTTATATGCTAATACTATATAGATCACAACTATGTTGATAAGTTTCTAGATAGATAACACTTTTTATCTATTCCCTCTAAAAATAGAACAGATATGTAATAAAATTAAATAAATGAACAAATTCATGAATAAATGAATGAACACATTATGATAAGAATTTTTTAAGTGCTAACTCTGAGTAACTAACCTTTGATTTTGTTGTTCTAAAGCCATATTCCATTATTACTGATTCAGCATTACCAAAGAATTTCTGTTTTTAAGTTTATTTTAGAGACTAAGTAGATTAAAGATAACACTTCACAAATACTAGGATACTTTAACATGGTTTGTTGCTAATTATTTTTTTTTAAAATAATACTCTGCTGCATGTGATGCCATCCCATTGGGATGTTGTACATAAAATCTCAATAAGCCCAAGGCAATACTTTATGAATTAAATTCATATTTTTTCACTCAACTGTTCAGTAAAAATGAATATACTAACATGTATTGCCACTTATTAAAACACAAAACACCTTCTTAGAGAAGCAGATTTATCACTATGCCAAAAAGTTAATTGCTTGTTACAGTGTGTTAAGGAAAAATGTGAATTCTTCCTCTAAGCATTTTTAACACTATGAATAAAAAGCATTTAAACATCTCTTCCATTTTACTTTGGTTCCCATTGGAACAAGTAGATATGCTTCCTAAGGGAAAGAAATATCTGAATGGTCAAATTTCAGTTTTTATTTGGTCAGTATAATGTCAATAAAAATAGAGAATAGTTTTTGTACAAATGGGTTTTTTAATGAGATTATTTTCAGAAATGGAAAGAACAGCATACATAAGCTCTAAAAATTTAGGCAATATGTATCTCATCTGATGGCAACCCTTCAAATTCTGGAAAAGCACAAGAAGAACTTTGTTGGAAATGTATTTTTGTCATAATCTGAAAACATACAAGCATTTTGTCTTTGCTATCTACATTTTAAATTATGTAAATCAATATTTGTCAAACTCAGCTCAATTACGGTTTTTTCATTGATTCTTAGATATAAAAATTTTGTATAATTATCAGAGGAAAACTTCAATAATCTTAGGACATACCTACACCATTAAAATATCAGCAAAGACAGCATCCTTTTCCCCAAATGTTTATTGTTGTTTCCTTTTTCCACATCAGTCTACGTATGAGGCACATGAAATGGCCAGTGAAGTGACCGATAGTCCCTGTGAGGTTGCTTTACAGTTGTGGCCATTATAGTCCATATGTTCCTCTTGCATCTCCTCTCCATGGAAACTCCTGACACACAACTTAAATCCTACCACCACTGCTAGCTCCCCATCCATCCATATAGCTCTCCTACCTGTCTCTAAGGCCCTCTTGATCTCCACTCTATTCTGATTATTCTTCTTTGCTTCCACCCTCTTCTCCAAAAGCTTTCATCTCCCTACCTCACTTCCAGAACCTCCATTCAGCCTCTGATTTATCTGTAAAGACCTTACATGGAGATCAACAGACTCCTGGACTGGGTGAGCAACAAACAAATTGATGGGGCCCACGAGGCAGGATGGTGAGTGGGCATGTCAGGGCATTAGCAGAGGACTAATGGCATTAGCAGAGGACTAACCAAACCCACAGGGAAAAATAAGAGATGACAGACATGAACATTTATATTTTTGTTTCTTTAGATCCTTGGGTATTACCTTGTAGTAAAGGTTGTTGAATGAATGAATGCATGCATGAATGATCTATGGTACCGTTTTCAAAATCATTGCAGGAATAGGTTATTTGGCACACATGCAAATCGCTTTAGAGGGAATAATCACCAGAGTGATAACCATACCAGGGCTCTTTCACCTGTGAGACACTGCAGTTTTGTTTTGTTTTTCTTTTTTTTGAATTTTTGAATTTTATTTATTTTTTTATACAGCAGGTTCTTATTGGTTATCCATTTCATACATATTAGTGTACATATGTCAATCCCAATCTCCCAATTTATCACACCACCACCCCAGTTTTTTAAGTTCTATATTAGAATCCTAAGCAAGTGCTACAGTAGTTCTATCATTCTTTTTGTTAGGAGCATACTGACGCATAATGTATGGGATAAGACATATTGATGGCTAATAGCACCTGCACCTAGATGGCAAATGAATAGAAACCCACAGACCGCTGGCCAAAATCAGGGCAGAAGTACTTCAGGACTGTTTACAGAAGTATTTGTTAAATCTAAGTGTTGTAACCTCTTAAAAAGAGTATAACATAGTATTTCTACAGTAAACCATTTCTGCAAAAAATATAAAAACCACTTAAATTCCCCTCACATAGGTACTTGTTCAGAATCTTATTAAGAAAGCCCATCAAGTCTTATCCTGATCACCAGTGGATTCTGCAAGTAATTTCTACATATTCATCAAATAACATTCCCAATGTTAGTAACGCTCTGCAATCATGTTTTAATACAACAGATTTATCAAGAAGAAACGTTTCCTGTTAATTATTGCCTTATTATAATCTTATACACACTTCTGAAGATATTACTGCTACAGTTTCTGAAAGGAAGTTTATAGCACCTGACTTTTATAAATCAAAAAAGGCACAAAAGGTACAAATTGGTCAGAGAATAAAAGCGCATTCAACATGTAAAAAGTCAGTGCTTTCCTAGAATTCTTCATGGTTAAACATACACTGTAATTATTTTCCTACATTCAGTATGACACTGTTGGGTGCTAAATATTCATTCTGGGAATAAATCTGAATCTGGAACTATTCATCTTTTTTTCAAATAGCTGACATACTGCATAAACAGAAAGTTTGTGTAGTTTTTTAAAAATAAACAATACACCATGTGAACTTTGATTTATTGTGTAATTTATCTCTTTCTATCTGTCTCTGCTATACATAATTCAGATCCACATAAAATAGTTCCTGTACCATTAATATTTTCCAGCTCTTTTTGGCTGCAAGGCTATGATCATTTTTAAATGTTTCAAATGTATGCCATTTATCATTACTATTACAGTGGCATCACTGCTATTTTAAACTGTAATATCTGGGAGTTCATAACTTGGCACATATAACTTGCTAGATGAGGAAACTTAATTTGCTATAACCCAGTTTGGGAGTAACTGTTCAAGATAAAAAATAAAATGCAACCTAGTAATTTCCAAGTCCAAAGATATCTGAAATATTTTGAAATGTTTTCATACACATGTGAAATTATTAAGAATACAAAAGATATGAGTTATTAGACAAATTTCTTTTCAATTTTTTTAATCCAGTTATAGAAAAATCAAAACAAATTTTAAAAACATTAAAACTTCCCATAATGTTTAAAAAATATTTTTCTATCTGGAAAATATACTTTTACATTACATGATTAATAACCAATTCCTTTTTTGTTTTAAATTAAGTAAATATATGACCTAAACTATTACGCAAGGCCTATTAGGCAAACAGTCTATGCTAACAAAATTATTTGTAGGTTTACATAAGTAGACAACTCTTGAAACAACGTGAACTCCATTTAACATATCTATTCTGGATGCATTTTTTTAATTTTTGGATTTGAGACCTTAGAAATTGAATGAATGAAAATCAATCAATAGTTTTTGAATGTCCACTATACATCAGGTGTTAAGCCAGACCTAGAATACAAAAATGAAATGAAGAAACTTCTACCCTCAAGTAAGGCTCAGTACACCAGTGAGCATTTTTTTTAAATTAATTTATCTAATCATATTCTTAGAATTATCATAAATGTGCATTTTCCTCCAAAGATTCAACAAAGCATGTCTTTCCAGTAACAATGTAACATCACTAAAAACTGTACTGGATTTTTTTTAATGATGTCAAAAAAATCCCCAAATCATAGAACTACAAGACGTGTTAGAAGTTATGTCTCCTGCTACCCTTCAGTGATGTGAAAAGCCTTCCAAACAGGTGCTGTGACCTCTCCAGAATCATGTATCTACAGGGTGAGGAAAGAGACTAAAACTCAGGTCTGATTTCAATTCAGTGCTCTTTCCTCAATGTCAAATTGCTTTCGTACAAAGGCTTATGACTGCTCATTTGCATAGCATAGATGCAAAACAGCACTCTGAGAGTCTGGCAGCCTTTCCGTATTCATAGCCCACAAATGTCTTGCTTGCCTCCTCATCCCACCCCCATTTTAAATTTCTGTGATTAATCACTTAATAAAATCCTAACAAAAATGGAAAGCATAGGCACATTTTTAATAAACACTGTACACTTTATTCACTCTCTGAATTTGGATCAAACGAGTTGTTCATATCAATGCAAAAGTGTAAGTATTAAAAATAAATGTTGAGCTACTTAGCCACAGATCTGTTAACAAAATGTCCTCAAATCAAAGAACGTTAAAAATTTTTAACGTGTGTCATTCAGTCATATTGAAAACAGTTAAAATCTCAAGTCATCAAACATTTTCATTATGGTTCTCTTGACACTCCACCAGAGGGCTACAAAACTTTCAAAAATGCTCTCAAAAAGTTTTTAAGTTTTCAACTGTAGATGTTAAGTATTGCTTTTCTGAAAACATGATTTTGGACCAAAAAAATATATCCTTTAAGTCAAAGGTCTCCTATTACAATGTAGCTTCAATTCAGAGCACTGGGAAGTTAAGCATTTCTTTTATCCCTCTTTGAGAAGGACCCCGCTTCTACTTTTTTAGATCTTGAGACCGCCTAGGAGTTAAAGATTACCACCAGGAACTCATGATCGAGAGGAAGCAGGAGGGAAGAAATGGTAAATTGGTGAGAGGGAAAGAGGGAAGGGGGTGTGGGTGTGGAACTGGAGAAAGGAAGGAGCAGAGACACACATGAAGGGACCAGGAGAGGCAAATGCAGTCAGAAAGCATCCTCTTGTGCCAGCTGGGTCCCACCAGGGAACTCTAGGCCAACCACACAGACAGGACAGAGAAATAGGGATCTATCCTGTAAGGCTGCACGATTTTTAGGGTGATTCCTGGGGCTCCGACTTGGAAGTGATTCCAAGTAAGCTCAAAATCTATCTTAAAAACTGGAATATGCTTCCCCTCTCAGGCGAGGCCTATGTCTTTGGAAGAACGTGCTTCTCAGAGTCTTAGTTGAGCTGTTCCATCTGAGAGTACCCAGGTCAGATGTCTGGCATCTTATTTCCCCTGTGGCCTGACCCGGTCCTCAAGGCAAGGGCCGGTCCTGTTTACCTTCGAATGCCCTTTAGGCTTAGCACTGAGTCTTGCACACAGCAAGTGGTTTCTAAAATATACCGAAGAGAACTGCCACTGTCTCAGGGTTTCTAGTTTCAGAGTTCATCCCAACTTCAATGTTTGTATATTTTAGAGGCAAATAGGTTCCAAATGAACACCACGGTCCAAGCCGAGTTTCTGTAAAGCAATCTTGGGCTCCTCCATGGCTGTGCTGCTCCTAAGCGTGCTCAGAGCATCCAGTGAGCAATCAGTGAAAAGAGAAAATACATAAAGAAAAGAATGCCAAACAGAAAAGCAAGCCACAGAAATTAGGCAAGACAATCATGGGAGAAACTCAGTGGCCGTGTGTAAAGCTTGGGTAAGGCAATCACACACCCAGGATGTGGCATCTTACTTCTGTTTCACTTACTTCTAAGCAAAGATTACTGAGCTGTTTCACTTACTTCTAAGCAAAGCTGTTTCACTTCTGAGCTGTTCACTTACTTCTAAGCAAAGATTTTCACAATTGTAAAGCATGGTTATACCCAGCACATATATATGCCACAAGCACTGTCTTAAAGTTCCCATATTCAGGAATAATACTGGCTAGAAGTTGGGCTTTTCCTACTGGCTAGAAGTTGGGCTTTTCCTCCAAATGTAGCAGTTAGATATTCCCTTTTATGACCATGTGACATGATGAAGGACTTGTGTTTTGCCTAATTCCTTTTCTTCTTAATGTAATATTGCTCACATATGTGCATCCAAAAAACGAACAAGTTCAGGACCTAAGACTGTAATCTACACGTAAATACATAAATCTATTTTCAGAAAAATAATAGTGTAATACTCAGAAGATACATTTTATTTATTTTTTACGTTTTTATTGGAGTATATTTGCTTTACAATGGTGTGTTAGTTTCTGCTTTACAACAAAGTGAATCAGTTACACATATATCCCCATATTTCTTCCCTCTCGCGTCTCCTTCCCTCCCACCCTCCCAGCTAGTCACAAAGCACCGAGCTGATCTCCCTGCTATGCGACTGCTTCCCACTAGCTATCTATTTTACATTTGGTAGTATTTATATGTCCATATATACACTACCACTCTCTCACTTTGTCTCAGCTTACCCTTCCCCCTCCCCGTGTCCTCAAATCCATTCTCTAGTAAGTCTGCATCTTTTTTCCCGTCTTGCCCCTAGGGTCTTCAGGACCATTTTCTTTTAGGTTCCATATATATGTGTTATCATATGGTATTTGTTTTTCTCTCTCTGACTTAACTTCACTCTGTATGACAGACTCTAGGTCCATCCACCTCACTACAAATAACTCAATTTCATTTCTTTTTATGGCTGAGTAATATTCCATTGTATATATGTGCCACATCTTCTTTACCCATTCATCTGTCGATGGACATTTAGGTTGCTTCCATGTCCTGGCTCTCGTAAATAGAGCTGCAATGAACATTGTGGTACATGACTCTTTTTGAGTTATGGTTTTCTCAGGGTATATGCCCAGTAGTGGGATCGCTGGGTCGAATGGTAGTTCTATTTTTAGTGTTTTAAAGAACATCCATACTGTTCTCCATAGTGGCTGTATCAATTTACATTCCCACCAACAGTGCAAGAGGGTTCCCTCTTCTCCACACCCTCTCCAGCATTTATTGTTTGTAGATTTTTTGATGATGGCCATTCTGACCGGTGTGAGATATCACATTGAAGTTTTGATTTGCATTTCTCTAATGATTAATGATGTTGAGCATTCTTTCATGTGTTTGTTGGAAATCTGTATAGTAGATACATTTTACAGCCCAGAGATTTCATATCTCAACAATACAAACGCATGTTCAACAAGACTTGGTTTTTAATAGGCTGCCTTTTAAATTTAGCTTACCCATTCATCTGTCGATGGACATTTAGGTTGCTTCCATGTCCTGGCTCTCGTAAATAGAGCTGCAATGAACATTGTGGTACATGACTCTTTTTGAGTTATGGTTTTCTCAGG
The DNA here is from genome assembly GCF_002837175.3 of Physeter macrocephalus. Taxonomy (NCBI): domain Eukaryota; kingdom Metazoa; phylum Chordata; class Mammalia; order Artiodactyla; family Physeteridae; genus Physeter; species Physeter macrocephalus. Next base: position 116,519,315 of record NC_041224.1, on the reverse strand, counting down.
GTATATGCCCAGTAGTGGGATCGCTGGGTCGAATGGTAGTTCTATTTTTAGTGTTTTAAAGAACATCCATACTGTTCTCCATAGTGGCTGTATCAATTTACATTCCCACCAACAGTGCAAGAGGGTTCCCTCTTCTCCACACCCTCTCCAGCATTTATTGTTTGTAGATTTTTTGATGATGGCCATTCTGACCGGTGTGAGATATCACATTGAAGTTTTGATTTGCATTTCTCTAATGATTAATGATGTTGAGCATTCTTTCATGTGTTTGTTGGAAATCTGTATAGTAGATACATTTTACAGCCCAGAGATTTCATATCTCAACAATACAAACGCATGTTCAACAAGACTTGGTTTTTAATAGGCTGCCTTTTAAATTTAGCTTTATAATGTGTGTGTGTGTGTGTGTGTGTGTGTGTGTGTGTGTGTGTGTTTGTAGTATGTTCATTCCAGTTTCTATTTCTTCTCATTTATTGGTTCTTAACTTATCTTGAACACTTTGAGAAGATGCTTTGGGAGCCCTCTGTCCAGAAGGATATTCAAACACTCCCAAAACACATTTTGCCTACAGTTTGAGTGTATAGAACCTCTGAAGCTGATCATGACCCCTCTGCTAAAAACCCCTGCAGCACAGCCAACTGTGTTCTCTTTTGTACCCAATCAACAAAGCCCCCAATATCTGTGCAGGTTATGAAACTTCTAGGGTTCTACTGCCTGTGTAGACAACAACCTCTACAAATTCTACTCCTCTAAGAGGTTCAGGGATCCACATTATGAAATGTTCCCTGTATGAAAATAGCACTTGTGAACCATGCAAAAGTAAACTATTACAACATCTTACTTAAATTATGCTAAAAGGAAATCCAGGAGCAGTTCAGGGAAGTTTGGTGAGAAAAGAGGATTGCCTTTAAGTCTCCACTTAGTGATGTGCTAAGCAAAATGAAAAGCATTCGCTTTAACCTTAGCTAACCTTTTCCTCCTAAGCTCAATTTCCATACTCTTTAAATGTCTTAAAATTAGTGAAATGATTTCATTTATATTTTCTCCACCCCAAATTTATAAGTGAGGCAGAATCAAATGTGTACCATCTCATCACATTTGCCATTTGATGGAAGCCAGCACCATAATTCTTCATCAGAAGAGAACAGAAATGAAGGCAATATGTCTATCAAAGGGGCCTTCTATTAAATGTAAATTTCTTTACTCTTTCAGAAAAAAGGGCAAATTATTTAATTCACTTCAATTCAACAAGCATTTATGGAGCACTGAAAGCCTAGAATATGGAGGAGAAGAACAGGAAGATTCTTAGAGGGCACCTGCCCTCCCTCCAAGAACCCACCTTGTGTGGAGGAAGACAGAGATGCACACTGTGAGCTCAAGGCGGGGTGTCATGCAGGTTGTAACTGAGGTACGCACACAGGGAAGAGACGCTCATGTCTACGAAGGAACCAGAAAGCTTCATGTATGAGGCAGCACTTAAGCTGGTCCTTGAAGTATGCAACCTCTGGTGCTGGGAGCAGGGAGGAAGAAGAGGCTTGTAGAACAACTAGTACCAGCTACATGATTTGTACAAAGAACCCAGTGCAAAATGGGGGGCCCCTTGATTAAACATTATTAAGAATTTCAAGGGAATAACAGCAGAGGACTAAACCCAGTGCGGGACCTTCTATGATTCACAGGTTGCAGGCCTGACCTGTGAAGCAGGCCCCCCAGATAGGCAGCACCGTAGCCAAGGCAGCAGCAGGAGAAGCACAGGAGGTGTGGTTGGGAGACGGCAGGGGCCTGGGACCTCAATCACGAAATATGTCATGTGACTAAAGATCAGACAGGTCTTCCACTAACAAAACTGAGGCACTGCTCACCACCCTCAGGGATGGGGGCAACCAGGTGCCTACAGAATGCAGGCAGAATGTACAAATCCAACAAACCTATCCCAGAATATGGATTCCTTTTTCCTCTACAAGCCTAGGCTGAGAAAGTTTGTTACTGAAAGTATCATCCCCCTTGTCAGTTACTTTGTGTTACGCGGGTGGGGAGAAATGAAGAACATTTTCTCTTTCTTTCCAATTTACGTCCAATTGAAATACAAAAAAAATTAGAGGGAGTAAATTTTAAACCGAGTGGAGAAAGAGGTATTCACATTTTAGGCGTGGTATAATATTTCAAATCCCCTGCTTTTTTCCCCTCTTTCCACAATAACAGATTGTCCACCAATGCTCTGATTAGGCCTCCAGATTAGAAACAGTTCTACTGACATTGTTTTATTTACACTACACATGCTTTCAGTTTTACAGTTCAGTAGCAAGTAGAGCTGCACAGCTCCTCACATTAGCCCTGAAGCTACTTTAAGCTACAAGCGGCTGCTCTGTAAGCATTGGAACGAATTCTCTGTAGTCCCCATAGAAATCCCATGGAATGCAGTTTCCTGCTGGTTTGTTACACTGCATCAGAATAATGAGAATACGAAGATAGCCTACTAGATTATGCAACCGAACAAAACTCGCGCACCATGGTCCACCCAGAAAGACTGGAACCCTTCTCTCCTGCAATTAAAGCTTCCTATTTACATCGAAAGGTTGTTTGTGAATAATCCCACCAGGGAGTCAACCCAACAAAAATAAATCACCCAGTGCTTTCCGACAGGCCAAGCCCAGTGCTTGGCACCCAGTACAATAAGTATTTGTTGAACAAATGATGAATGCTGACCCATTTATCCTGATTTTTTTCTGCCCCAAACCTAACTGACACTGCTAAATTTGTTGCTCTTATACCTTTCACAGAACAAACACTTCAATACATTTTTCCCACATTTTAAAACCATTCCCTTAAGAATTCTCATGACTGTGTATCAAAAGTCCTATTAAATTCATAATGGGATAACCATGAAAAGGGAAACTGTATTAAGTCCCTGTCACCAGTACAGAGGCAGTCAGTGCATTGACAGCCAAAAAAAAAAAAAAACGTCAAGTATAACCAGTTTCTCTCCTCTGTGCTAAAATAGAGCACTGGGGTTCTGAGAGCCAGCATCCCATCTCTGCCACTTACGGGCTCTGGATATCCAGTACGTTATTCAACCTCCCCGTGCCTTGATATGCCCATAAAGTAAAATGGGGATACGAAGGGAAATTACCTTGTGTAGTGACTGTGAAGATTAAATGAGACACCATAATTAGTAAAGTACCTGTTACTTGGCAAGAATTCAATAAATACTAGCTACTATTATTATTGCTCTACTAATACCAGGATACTGTATCTCTAATTTTTAAAAATCATCCATTTAAAGAATATTTTAAAATATTTAAATAATGTAACATTTTAGAATAAATAAACATGAATTTAAGAGACAGCCAAGAATAATATTTGTTACTGATAAGAGTTTCTTCTGAAACAGAAAATCTTAGAACATAATCCAGGACTGATTGGATAAAACAAATAGTTTTCATCTTGAGTCACTTGATAAGTTTCCTATTCCATTTTCTAATAAATCAAACTTCTTACCAAAACTGAAATCTTTATAAAACTACTTTGAAAATATTAAAAGTAGTTTTAACATTTACTGATGGAACTTCAACACAGTTTTAAAATTTTGTCTTATAAGAGAAAATGGCAATAAGAAAACCATTTGCTCTCCTTATACAATATTCAAGCTTTAAAATACCAATCAGAGACCACACAGATTTTCACAAGTACTGAATTCAAACCTCACATCAAACCTATTATCATTTTGAAATACTTGACTGTGCAAAAACCAACGGACAAGCTCTTTCTAAAAGAATTCTGTCATTTCTTCACTCCCTATAACCCTGCCAGCTTCCCAGTGCTCCTTTGACAGTATAATCAGTCAATTCAATCAGAGAAATTCTAAAGTACAATGGTAATTTTCTCTCACTTTTTTCTTTACACTGTCAGTTCAAGCCACCTGCTGAAAGCATTGATGTGGAACAGCTCAGTATTAGCTCTGAAATTAGTACCAGTCCCCAGTTAAATACCTGGCACATTCAGTGTAGGAAAGAGACTCTTAATGGCATATAAGCCCATCAGTAGAACCAGCACATTACTTAAGCTAGCCTTTTTGAAAGTAATTCATATTGGCCATTGTTGGTATCACAACACAAGACTGAAAGCAAGCCAGGAAAGGAAAATGGGTTCAAGGACAAATACCACAAATATGAAAGATGATACTTCCATATAAATATTCTTAAGTGTGATGTCACTATGGTCTACTCAAATTCAGCCTGTAATAATAGCTAAAATATCTAATAAAGTCTCTATAGAAAGGAATACTGCCTCTAAAGACTCATTTCCTTTAAATTTCAACTCCGAATTCGCTACTGTGTGCCCATTTTTCACATGCACCTTTACACAGAAAGGCAAGTGCAATTACTTCTGGTATCTTCCGTGTGCCAGCACCTTGCCTGGCCTGCCAAACTCAGCAGGTAGGTATGTGAGCACTGACTTAGGCCGGAAGGATGAAAGGCATTTACTACATCTACTCAGAGGGTCGTCAGTAGACAACCTGTACAAGATTTATGCTTTAAATAATACATGAGCTAAACACCTTGAGGTAATTGGCTGTGTGAAGCTTCACAATAGGCCAGATAGCTTGTCTGAGCAAAGTAAAATAAGATTCAATAATGAATGAAGAGTGCAGAGAACTTCAAGCCAAACTAATACTGAATGGGTTTTTTTAAAAGTGAAAGTAGTTGGTGAGTCAGGTTTTTATAGTTTTAAGAGGTGTCACTGGGACTTCCTCTCTGTCAAAAGAAATTATTGCAAAGATACATGTTTTTCTAGATTTCCAGTGTTGGGTGCCTAGCAGCCAGTCCTGGCAGTTCAAGAAACTGCCTGTTGAGTGATGGAAGTTTGTCCAAAGTCTACCCAACACTCAATTCCACTTGCATTTTATAAAGACAGAACCAACATCCAATTATGTCTGGGGGAAAAATATCAGAGCAAACTATTTGAAAAATAATGTTTCTGACACATGTACAGATTTAATACCATCTGCCACCACAGAGACCAATAAAGATAGGTTCTGTCAAGTACTTTCCAAGTAGTTGCAGTGTAGACACTCCTCTTGGGCTTTTTTTTTTTCTTTTTAACAAGAAGCCGATGATCTTTGGTTGGTTGCTTTGGAAAGAGTAAGAAATTGTAGCCTTTGGATAGTCAGGTCACGAGCCTGAGAAGAGTCTAAAAGGAAATAGAAATCTAGACATAGATCCAAACATCATAATAGACAAACATCATAATTTTTTAATGAGTCATACTTAGCCTTTTTAATTAAAAGTTTTTAAAGATCAGAAGATTAAATAGTTATTGTTAGTTCTAAGCATAATAATTTTCTGGGGCTATGTAAATAAAAATGCCCTCATCACTGAGAGATGCACATCGAGGTATTTACAGTTGTAAAGAAATAGTGTCTCGAACTTGCTGGAAAATACCAAAGGAAAAAAATGAAGTGGAGGTTAGATAAAATAAGATTGGAAAAATATTAATATTTGTCAAATCCAGATATGAGAACATGGAGATCCATTACTCTATATTCTTCTTTGTTGTGTGTCTGACATTTTCTGTAATAAAATAATAATACTGAATACTGAATAAGTGCTGAAACATTGGTCATCTTCCAGCGTTCACTGTTTTTGAATTATGTGTATTTAACTCAACTTCAGATTTCCCAAAATATGCTCAAGGACATATTCCTTCAATATGCACTACAATAAAACCTAGTCAGGAGAGTGCATGAACTAAACGCGCCCATTACAGAAACTAGAAGAGAAACGCCTGAAAGGGCACATATGAGCTGCCAAGGGCACGTGGCAGAGCTCCCAAGATGAAGTCAAAACTGTAGGAGGAAATGATTGTGGGAAGCAGACTTCAGGAGCAGTTCCTAAGGTTCTGTGACTTTGTAAAAACTTTTTAAAAAGTTTTTAAAAAGCTTTTATAAAGTCATAACCTTTAAAAGTAATACAATCTATATTTGTAAGATGGATGGAGCCACAGACTTTCCTTTGGCTCACAGTTAGGCTATTAATTCAGAGTTATTACTAAATCTGAAATAAAAGTTACTACTTTTCGATCACCTGTCTTCTTGTTTAAATGGTTTTAACTATCTCAAAACTGGGTTACTAAACCCAGAAAGATAGATTTTATATTCCCATTTTATAGACACTAAAATTAAGGCACAGAAAATGTAACTCAATCCTGGTATCACTAACAAGTGGAGAAGCTTAGATTTGGACACAGGCCTTCTTAGATTTAAAAATATGCTCTTCCTCACCTGTTATATACTTGACTTCTATCATGCAAAGATTGAAAAAAGAAAGTTTTATACACAGTATTTATTATCAGTCTTGCCACAGTGTGAGTTAAATTTAATGATTTACAATTCTTTTATAACATATATGATATTGAAATAATGTAATTCCATTTTTAAAAATCTAAAATGATTAAGTTGTTTTGAATATAGAAAAACTTGCCCCTTGAACTTAAATTGTAAGTCAGTATTGTAATTACTAGCAGGGTAGGACTAGAGCCTTCTTTAAGGCATCTCCATCTTATGGCCTTTGCACTAGGTGTTTCCTCTTCCAGGACTGCCCTTTCATCTATTATTTACCGTTCTCATAGTTCAGGTTTAACCTCAGGTGTCATATCTTCAGGTCTTCTAAGAACACCCTATCCAAGGGGTCCCCTTGATACCCCCAATCATTCACCAACACCACTTACTTGTTTTGTTTTCTCACGCTTCTATCGCCTGAAATTCTTGATTTTTTAATGCTTCTTTATATATTTCTTAGCTGCCCCCCACCAGGAATGTCCACTAGAGCACCTACTCTATCGTGTTCAGGTTCTCTACTTACTACCCAGAACAAGTATAGTGGGTCCCCAAACTTCTGTGTGCATCAACATCACCCAGAGGGGTATCAAAGAAGATTTCTCAGTCCTACCCAAAGCTTCTGATGGAGTACTTCTAAGGTTGGGCCTGAGAATTCAATTTTGTAATATGTTCCTAAGTAATGCTTGTGTAAGGAATTCATAAACTACAGTTCACAGCATAATCCACTGACGTTTCAACTGCTTGATGATTTTGAACACTATGCTTCAGCCAAGTAACAGATTCTCTCCCAAAGAGATAAATGTGAACATGAAATTTAAGAATTTTCAAAAAATTTCCAAGTATAAGCTTTAAGTCCCTCTTTCACTTTTTACATGTAATTAGTATCATTTTAAAATAGCTAACATTTACTGAATACTGACTCTTAGTGTCAAGCAGTACCCGAGGCACTTTTTATGTATTATCCTCCTGTCATCTTTTCAAAAACTTCACAAAGAACTATAATATCCCCATCTTACAGATGGGACAACTAAAGCACAGGGACACCAGGTAACTTGCCTTGGTCATTTGCAAGTAGTTAGGAAGAAACGTAAAACCAGGCAAGCCAGCTTCAGATCCCAATTCTTAAATATGACGGTGCACAGTCTTACACAAGGTACACACTCCACCAACAGTAGATTCGGGAAAGTTAATATAAAATATACGCCTCTGTCCTGATTCATGGGTCACCTGAACAACAGGTTTTACAAGCTATGATTCTTTTTCTCTTGCCCACCAACAGAATAGGAGATAAATAAGGAATTCTATACTTATACTACCAAAGGGAAATGTGCGATTACAAAACCTCAACACTAGACAAATACAGGGTATGTGTGTGATGTATTGGTTAGCTCTGCCTGTGAATGTTCCTGCAATGTAAGAATTTCTTTATCCAAGGACAAGTTCTTTCACCTTCCCATCTGTCCTGTGAATTTTTAGATGTCTGAGACAGGTGGCCTGTTGGAAACCTAAAACCCTGTGGGTCTAAGATATGATTAAAATCTGATGTCAGGCTCTCTGATAAAGAAGAGTCCTATGTTTAGGCAGGAATTTGTAAGTAACCTGCAAAATGTGTCAAAGATAACTTGAACCCTACATAACCAAAATCTCTTTAATTCTAGAATAGCATATGCTAGGACAAACTTTAGCTTGCTCAATTTCCCCACAGAAAACTACAGTGATGCCTACATACCACTGACATGAAGGAATAAAATGTAATCAAATAACCAATTTTTTATGGTTTGGGTTTTCTTCCCCCTTTCTGAATTTACTAGTGGTTTCAGAAACAATGTAGTCTGCTCTTCTTTTCTTAAAGAGTTCTAGTGCACTAGTAGTTTATCAGTTTTATTCTTGATTCTATCTTTAGTAAATGTAACTACAGTTCTCCCAGCAATATTTATAAATACTGCATTAATGATAGTTAATAAAATCAGTTAATAATGCAAGCTGAGTTCCATAATTGCATATTACAGAGCTCACTGCAAAATATATTACTCAAAAAATCGTAACCATGATTATACTTCACATAAGTGCCTAGTGCATTGTGACTCCTCTAAAAACTAAAATGCACAAGAATTAAAAGGCTATTTGCCACGAACCACTCCCCAGTTTATATTTGTCAATGGAGAGTACAATACAATTTATTAAACACAATCTATTTCTTTCGTAGTAATGGTGGAAGGAATTTAATTGAAATCTATTTAGTGAGAACTTAAATCTATGCTGAGTTTAAAGTTTGGCACAGAATACTAAGCAATGATCATGCAGATAATTAAAATTTTAAATGTTAAATGATTTATCATCTAGTAAATAATTAAGGGAATTTAAAAATCCAAGTAAGGAAATGTTAGAGAGAATATATATTACCAATCTCTTTTCTAGAGCAATAATATATGAGGGTATGTTGCCTACATTTTGTTACTGGTAATGTCAGAAGTGACTTTAATTTAAAAAGCTTTAGCAAACTTAATGAAATTAACCTAAATTGATTGCCATTCTGATCCAGCAGGTATTAAACACAGGTAAAAACAAGGCCACTGTGACAAATTCAATAGATCAATCTGCAGTGATGCAAAAATCCAATAAATTGAAATTTAACTAGAGAATATTGCACAAATGCCAATCCCCTCTACAAAATAAAGGAGTATGCATTTGAGACTAAATTACTTACTGTAACTACCATGAAATCTATAATTGTGTTGTTCTTTGATTCTACAGCCTTTGACTGGTTTCCTTCATTTTTAATGTTCCTATGTTTTATTATTTTCAGTGCACAGACTGCATCACCTAGGCCTCCTCCTTGCTCTTTGTTCATTCAATCATAAATCTTTACTAAGGAGAGATCTATCTTTGCCAAAGAAATACACCTTTCCAAAGAAGTTTTTTAAAGAAGTTTAAATTAATGAACAAATTACCAGAGGACATCTGAAGAGACAGAAGTCTCTTCACAGTAGTGAAAATATGGTAATATTAAAAACTTTAAAACTGAGCACTACTACTCACTATTTTGATGTTGCTGGAATCCCCCAAACAGAAATAAATACAAGCAAAGAATGTGCATGTATTTGTCATCTACAGTATCACATCGGGGAAAATACCTACACAATTTCTGCTGACACAGTTTCTGTAGAACACATCCCTTGCCCCTATACCTCAGGTTAGCTTGTTGAATTTTGTCAGAAAGAAAAAAAATCTCTTCCAGGAATGTGTTTCATCTCTCCGGGAGCTATGACTCTGGTTTCTATTCATACCTCTTAAGCAACTAGCACAGTGTGTAATATATAGTCTTTACTCAAAAAAAAAATTGAAATTATTTGAAAGTACACAGGAGAAAAGTAAAATAATAGATGGAAGAAAAGCAGTCGGGAAGGAGAAGAAAAGGTTGTCAAAAGGGGTACACAGAAGTGGTTTGAACTGGCTTTGAAAAATTCTTCCATCAAAGCAAAAAATTGAGCATGACCACCCCAATTTCAAACAGTGTTTTTATACCAACAGACATTCAGATTATCACGCCAGGGATGAAATTTGGCAACAGGGGAACAGCACTCATCACGAGGCAAAAGTTTTAAAACTAGGGTCAGCAAACAATTGCCTGTAGGCCAAACTTGGCTCACCACCAGTTTTTATAGATACATGAGCTAAAAATAGCTTTTATGTTTTTAAACATTTTTAAAAATCCAAATAATATTTCATAGCATGTGAAAATTATATGAAATTCAAATTGCAGTGTCCAGAAATAAAGTTTTATTGGTACACAGAAACCTTGATCAGGAACATAAATCAACTGCACGTATCCAATCTGACTGTACTAACCTAAAAGTTAAAATTCTGGATAGAAAACCCTGGGTAGAGGCCTTCAAAGGTCATTTTCCAGGCAGACCTTAGAGTTTTCCTTAAAATGACAATATCAAAATCAGTCTGAACACAGTACAAAACAATTTTGTCAATATCTTGCATGTTACTAATTGTCATCTTGGTTTGTTAGGAAGCAGAGTAAGAATCAAAAGTCCTGGAATCTTTTTCTGAAAGGAACAGAAATGACTGATGTTACCGTACTTTAGGTATCTTCTCTTTTTTTTTTTTTTTTTTTTTTTTTTTTAGTATTTATCATCTCTTTATGGGACCAACACCCTTAGCATCTTGAAAAGATGAATGGTTTTAGACTTGTAAAAGCCTTCAGCATCAGTGAATGAAGGTGGCTTCACAAGTACAATGACCTCTCAGTGGTAAAAAGGAGTCAGTGAGCATGTGTCTCTGTGTAAAGGTGGCCTGTAAACCATGTAGCAGGAGACACCTGGTCTATGGGATTCAACACTCAGCTTCTGACCACTAAATGCTCACAGACATTAACCTAGGATATTAGCATAGCGAACGTTTTCAAAAAGATTATGCACACATTCTTTAGGCTCAAAGGTGAGTTAAGTAAAAGTGTAGTCAGAAGCATAAAGCAAGGGTAAACTTGTGCAAGGCCAACGAATCTCATGTGTGTAGTGCCACATCCATCAGCACAGTTGTCAATGCAATGAACTGGAGACCTCGCTTTGCTTTAGAAATAGCTCCAGCAGCTCACCACCAAGGCTCTGGGAGCCAGAGTGGAAATCCAAATAAGGAAGTAGCAGCAGCAAACAGGGAAGAGAGAAGGCCAACTCTACCAATATCCTTCCATAATGGAATCTCTAAGATTTATGCAGCTAAGAGGTTCCCATTAAAAGATGGCAGCCTGGACCGATAGTGAATGCTCTCCTGATACCACACTAAAACCATGGTAAAGATTACTTTTTAAATGACATGAACCCATAAGAATAGGGAAAACAGAAGAACAGCTATCAGCCATAAAATTTTTCTAGGTAGTAGGAAGAAGGATTAGCGGCAACTGACTGAGCACCACTGAGACAAGGCAACCAAAGCCAATAGGATGGAAAGTTAAGACATAACCCCGTATACCACAGAAGTCACAAAGGTTTTAGGACCTGGAGTACCAGTGATGTATGGAACTGGGAGAGAGAGTGATGTTGTAGGAAAGTATGCAGCTAAAGTAAGGAGGATTGTATGAAAGCTGTTTGGGAAGCAATTAGATGCCAGTCCAGGGGCTAGGACTACCTCTGTGGAAATAAGAGTGGAAGGTCTTAGAGGTTTATTCTCTGGAGACGGATAAACTAGGGGATAACCAGGAGCAGCTGAGGACCCAAAACAGGGAGATTAAGTGATCATACACAGTCTGAGAACCCCACCCTTTTCACCACAGGGCTTCCAGAATACCTACAGCCCTCCAAGGCAAGAGGTCGAAAGTTCCGTCTTTGAGGAAGCTGACCAGTCCAACAGGAGAAATTTAAAGATAACAGATGTTGGGGTTCCCTACAGTGCTCACCTGGACTACTCAACGATGAAGTTCAAAGTCAACAAACCCAATTAATGCACTCAGAATGTCCAATCCACTTAACCACAAATTGACCATCAGACATTACATGACAGTTGATGAAGTCTCTAACATGGACTAAAAATACCAGATGAAACAAACAGAAAATGGTAACTTGGAAGAAACAGGCTAAGCAAAGAGAAGAAAAGTGAAAAACAAATATATTTTTATTATTAGTCATCACAGAAAACAGAAATTGCATCTAGAAATTGGAACAGGACAGAATAAAAAGAACATTTAGAGAACAAAAAGGTTGTAAATATTAAAACTATAATATGAATGAGAAAAAAATCAATAAAGAATTAGAGTTAAATTTTAAGGAAATTTCCTAGACAGCAAAGCAAAAAGATAAAGTAAAAATATAAGAAAACAAATGGTTCACAAATTCCAACATCCAAATAGGCATGCTAGAATGGGAACGAGAAAATAGGAAAGCAGTCAAAGTTGTTATTCAAGAAGATTTTCCAGAACTGAAGGATAAGTTTCCAGATTAAGAGCACACTGAGATCCCCACACTGAAAAAAAAAAAAAAAAGTAGATTCATTCCATGTCACACATATCAGTGGGAAATTTCAGAACATCCAGAGAGAAGTCTACATACAATCATCAAAATGTCTCTGTCTCTGAAAAATGAAAACAGAAGCTATATGACAATGGAGAAATCACCTCAAATTCTGAAGTAAAATTATTTCTTCCCTAGAATCCCACACAAAACATTAATCAGATGGGAGGGTGGAATAAAAAACATTTTTAGAAACTCAAGGTTGCTCCAAATTTACTTTTCATACACCCTCTCTCAGCAGATTACCAGAGGATGTGCACAACAAAATGAGCAAAATGAGCAAAAATTGAGAACACATGAGACAATATTGGCAAAATATGAGTACCATATTTGTAGTCATGCTAAAGAGGGAGCTAAGTATAATGAATGTCAGTGGAACCATCGCTCTTGCTGGTGAGATACACAACAGTTATGATTCATTGTGGAAATGGAGGAGAAGGAAGAGAGGGAGGAGGAGGAAAAGTAGTGATGCTTCTAACATGAATGGCGGCACTGAAGCCTGGCATCTCTATGGAAATCAACGACTTGGAAAAGTCTTCTGATCCTTATGGACCAGATTGCCAATCTTGGCACCAGTGACTCAGGACCAAGTAAGTCATTTTTCGGGGCAGGATGGAGGCTATCCTGAGTATTGTAGGAGATTTAGCAGAATCTCTAGCCTCTACCTCCTAGATATCAGTAGCAAAGCCACACACACACTTGTGACAACCACAAATGTCTACAGATTTTGTCAGGTGTCTTTTAGAGGCAGCTAAATTGTTCCTGAGTAGGAACTAGTGCTATAGAGCAAATGAAGAATACAACTAAAATTTTCCTGATAAAAGTTATCTATGTACCATATCTATCCAACACTCATACCACACATGCCTGTCACTAGAAGGTGACAAAAGGGGTACCACCTCTCCTGAAGGTTGAGAGGGAGACTAACTTTATTCTTTACTTATTGTAAAAGAACTGTGTAACACAAACATGCATTCTCTCTCCAAAAAATTTATGAAATTAAACACTCAAAACAAAATTACAAATGAGCACATCCTCATATACAACTATACTTCTAGGAATTTGACCTCCATAATAGAATGCTGTGAAATTAATTATGTTATACCATAAATGGAATAGTATGCAGCCATCAAAAAGAGTAAATTCATTATATACTAACATGGAATTATTTCCAAAATAAACCATGAGGTTAAAAAGGTAAAGCGTAGGGCTTCCCTGGTGGCGCAGTGGTTGGGGGTCCGCCTGCCGATGCAGGGGACGCGGGTTTGTGCTCTGGTCTGGGAGGATCCCACATGCCGCGGAGCGGCTGGGCCCGTGAGCCATGGCCGCTGGGCTTGCGTGTCCGGAGCCTGTGCTCCGTGGCGGAGGAGGCCGCGGCAGTGAGGGGCCCGCGTACCGCAAAAAAAAAAAAAAAAAAAAAAGGTAAAGAGTAAAGCAGTATATATATTTTATGCATACACAAACCAATTCACATTCTTCCCACCCCCTTTTCTTTCATATAAATTGATGGAAGTGGTTGACCCTCAAATGGGGAGCCTAGTTGCCAGAGACCAGGGTTGCGGGGAGATAATATGTTCTTTTGTACCTTTTGAATTTTAATCACATAATATCTTACTCATTCATATTAAAATAAGATTTGCACCATGTGAATTTTTGTGCTCCAGTAGTTTTCTTGGGTTACTGTCTTAAGAAGTAACCAGCAACCAAGGTCTCAGAAGGCCTCCTTGGGGGAGCAGTTGCAGCCCCACTGCCATCAGGTAGAAACTGTTGTTCCTACAAGGATGTGCTCCAAGAAAATTTGACAAAGAGGCCCACTATGCCTCTGAATGGCATTTTATACTAAATAGAATAAAATAGAACAGTTATCATTCTTCCTTTTACCCCCAATAGAGATTCAGGTTCCTAATTATTAAATGTCAGAAAAAGTGAATATAATGCAAAAAAGCCCATTCCTATTAGTAAATATCATAATAGAACCAGATTTAATTTTTTTTTTAAAATGTTTTGCCCTGATCAGTAGGCTATAGAAGTCATTTGTAGGAGTGAAATAGTCTCTGCTTTGGAGTGGAGGGGCAGCAATGAAATTGGCTCAGAGAAGAAAGTGCCAGCAGGGAGGTGGGAATATGACTTCTCACTTAAAACTGCTCTTAGGTTAAACTGGAGAAAAGAGCATGAGATCAAAGACAGGGGCAATGAGTTCTGGCTTAGCTGTACTCACAGTGTAATCTTGGGGAAATCATTTAAGCTACTGTCAAGTGGGGACAATTACTGAATACAGAAATGTGGGGAGGATTAATGAGCAAGAGACCAACAACAAAGAGCATGTAAGGATTCTAGCAGAATAAACAAAATTTTCTAACTATAAACATTCAGTCTGTCTATTCAAAGGCAATCTCTAAACACTAAAATTCACAGGAGACTATTTGTAGTGGCTGCACTTTCAAAATATTAACTAAATGGTCAATATTTGATGAGTTTATTTTATAACAAGAATAATTTTTAAACTGTAAAGCAGAATAATGTAGCCTAATCAATCAATCAACTTATGGCTGATACAAGCATCCCCAATGGTTTGCTGGAGTCTTCAGGTGAATTTTGACATGTGACACCATAGAGTCAAAATAACTTTGAGGAGGGATGAGGGTGGAGGAAGTACAGTTAAGCTCTTAAACTTCAACAGGTGTTTTTAATTCAATAAATATTTTTTAGAGTGCCCTCTATGTGTTAGACACAACTAGACAAACTAGACAGAACCTAGGTAAATAAGCCAGTTGCAGGCTAGACATATAACTTAAAAGGAAAGGCAGACCAAAGGAAAAGAAACAACACATTAAGGCAAATTATGATAAAAACTACAAGGAGAAACAAGTCATGTGCATCTGAAGGGCTAATAAAGTACACTATTTACAGCTGTAGACATTTGAGAAGGCAGCTAGGAGAAGGTATAATTAAGCATGTCTTTGAATGACATAAGTTTTTCAATATTACTGGAGGAAAACTAATTTTCTAGAAAAAAAATTTTAAGGTATTTATGAATCTTGGTCCTCATCATTTACAGGAAGTAAAAACACATTCTACTACTTCAGCCTAAGAAGAAAAACCACAAAGTGTATCAAGTTTTCTAAAGTCATTTAAAGTATAGACTGTTCCTTTATATGTCTTCGTATATTCTTATGTTGATGGATAAAGGTAAAGAAATAAAAGTCTGCTGTTTCATTTGTCACAGATGTCTCACAGGTAAGAGCTGTCAAGGAGCCATCCACCATCAGTGTATTGATGCACTATGTCAAAACTGGCACATCAGTGCTCAACAAGTGACTTGCATATTTAACTCTGTGGTAGCCCTGACCAACAGAAATACAATGGTAGCCAACTATGCACAATAGCCAAGACATGGAAACAACCTAAATGTCCGCTGACAGATGAATGTATAAAGAAGATGTGGTATATATATACAATGGAATACTACTCAGCCATAAAAAAGAATGAAATAATGCCATTTGCAGCAACATGAATGGACCTAGAAATTAGCATACTAAGTGAAATAAGTCAGAAAGAGAAAGACAAACACCATATGATATCACTTATATGTGGAATCTAAAATATGACACAAATGACGTATCTACGAAACAGAAGCAGACTCACAGACATAGAGAACAGACTTGTGGTTGCAAAGAGGGGGTGGTGGGGGAGAGAAGGACTGGGAGTTTGGGATAAGCAGATGCAAACTATTATATAGAGGATGGATAAACAACGAGGTCCTACTGTATAGCACAGAGAACTATATTCAATATAGTTCCCGGTGATAAACCATAATGGAAAAGAATATGAACAAAATATGTATGTGTAACTGAGTCACTTTGCTGTACAGCAGAAATTAAACACAACATTGTAAATCAACCATACTTCAATAAAATTTTTTAAAAAGAAACAATGCAAGCCACATAAGACATTTTTAATTTTCTAGTAGCCACATTAAAAATTTTAAAGGAAAAGCCAGGTTAAATTTTTAAATATATTTATGCTAATCTATTCAAAAAATTATTTCAATATGGAATCACTAGAAAAATATTGGAGATAGTTTATATTCCTTTTTTAATTTTTGAAATCTAGTATGTATTTTGTCTTTATAGCATACCTCAATTCTGACTAGCTACATATTAAGTGGTCAATAGGCACATGTGGCTAGTGACACGTGGTCCTAAGGAACTACTGATACATCGAAATAGTGTCCAAAATACTAGCTCACAATAAATATGTGAATGAATGAAGAATAAATGAATGAATGGCAAACTGACATAATACCCTTACATACTCATTATTCCTTAGGTTAAACCATTTTAATGTATTTCTAAACAAAGATGAGACAATACGCAAAATCTCTCCGAATCAGTAAATAAAAAATATAAATTTTGATAAAACTATGTTTTGTTTAATGTTGAAGCAAAATTTAAATACTCAGGATGTAGTACATCCTGGGGCTACTTATATAATTGTAAATACCCTTCAGAGAAGAAAAGTGGCAAGGGCAGGGGATTAATAAAAACTAGACTTTCTGTTGTTTATTCACATTCAATTTTTTTCTTTAGAACTTTGCCTCTTGTTATTTATTGTAATTAAATATATTCTTATATTATGACCCAATTTTGAATTAGAATTTAAGGTGTACAAATACAAGCTTTCTCCGATTCATTAAAGCAATTCAATATTAGATTATTGAAGTGAAATTTTTCTTACAGTATTTGTATGATAATTGCTTTCCTATTGGCTATGTAAATCTATCTATCTATATAGCAGATAGGTTTTATTTTATGGCCCACTTTGATGAACTGTTTTGGGTCTCCCTCTGTAATTAGTGGGAAAATTTGCCATGATCAATTAGTGATGCTTATCATGGGTACAGGAGGGAGTTCTCCCAGTTCATGTGCTATATTTGTGTCATGGCTAACCTATTAGAAAGGCAAGAATAAACAGAGTATTCACAGAAGGTGTTATGGTTGATTGCATCACCTCTCACCCCTCTAAATTCATATGTTGAAGGCCTAATGCCCAGGACTTCAGAATGTGATCTTATTTGGAAATACAGTCCTTGTAGATATTATTACCTAAGTTAAAATAAGGTCATACTGGAGTAGTGTGGGCCCATAATCCAACAGGATGGGTATCCATATAAAAGGGTCACTCAACTACAGTATTTGTACAAAGGAACCTATCCTGAATCTCATTTTCTTTTAAATGACTGCCTGGCACCTTCTAAAAGTCTATCAGAATTATAATTATCTATAATTTAAAAAATTTAGGAGTCATTTTCATTTCTATCTCTTGGCATACTATTTGTAATTTATTACCCTAATTACATGATAAGTTTGTCATTAATCCTTCTTTTTCTTTTCCTTCCAGAGAGTTTTAAAGCTGTAATAGACCTTAGAAATACTCTAGTCCAAATTCCACATTTTGCATATGGGGAAACTGAGTCCTGGAGAAATGACCTGTAAAAATCAACTGACTTTATAATGACTCAGAAAAGTCTTAACTTCCAATGAAATCTACATGAATATGCCTTCTTTACTCACTTCAGTAAGGGCAGTTATATATTTTAAAAATGCTTCTTTATTCTCTATAAAATGTGGAAGAATGAAGATTAAATTCAATCAATTTCTCATTCAATTACTGTCAGGATGTTTTTACTTATTGCAAAGATAGATCATTGTGCCCATCTTTTGAAAAAAAGAAAAGACAAAAAAACCCTAACATACAAAAATTTTAACTTGCCCCACATATAAATTAGCAAGTGATTATTTGCATTACAAAAGATTTCATTTTACCAAAAAGATATTGTAGCAAGTTTCCTTGAAATATCAAGTCCCTTGGTAGAGCACAAATTTAATCCAATTTACAAAGGGAACAGGGAGGCAAAAACTTTAGCTTAAGAATAACTTCTACTTAAAAACCTTCCCTGACTAAATAATGGCCTTCTGTGCTCCTCCTACCCTCCTGTCCTCTGGTAAACCTCTATCCTGGCCATTCCTCACTTATGCATCCTGGTAATCATAGAATAAATCATTGATTCAACCTCAGTTTGGAGGAAAAAGGTACATAAGAGAAGAAGTCTCTCTCTCTAGTTCAGTCTTATTATAGGATATTATTATTATTGCTGGTTCCCTTTTCTGTGTATCCTCCTAAATTTCTCATTCCTTGAAGGCAGAGGTATGTCTTATTCATAGCTGAGTCTCCAGGACCTCGCACGGTGCCTGATTCACAGCATTCAGTAGATTTCTGAGTGTTACCATATGCTAAGTGCTGTTCTACATTCATAAATGTATCCTCATCTCATTCAATCCTCAAGCTCCCTGGATATGGAATTTGTACAGAGTGTGACACTCAGGCTCAGAGGTTAGGTAAGGTAGTCAAGCTCACACAATTCAAAAGTGATGGAATAGCTATGCAAACTCACATCTGTAAGACATTCTCAAGCTCATGCTTTCCCCACTTTACAAACTATCAAAATGAGATGTCTGTGGAACGCGCTGGAATGCCCATAACTCAAAAAATATAAGCAAATGTATTAATCACCAACACAGAAGAGATGCAGGTAAAAGTGAAATTTCCCCTATTCCTTTATTAGTTCATCTGTTTTCTGGAAAGACATTATATATTTATGCACAGGACAATGCTCAAAGCAGGTACACCGTATCTGCTGTATGAAATTGTAAAGCATCTACGACTCTTTACTTGTGAGTCATTTAAGGATAAAGCTCTTGGTAACCAAGATTTTCAAGCAAGAACATTCTATTCTTCTTCTTCTTTTAGTTATTTTTATCAATGCCATTTTTCTTTTAAAATAATTTTAAAACTGCAAGAGCACAGGTTTCCAGTCACATGGGCCGGGGGTTACACTCTGGTCCTCCCATTTCCTGGCCATGTAGTCTTTGAAATAATGTTAAAAAAACAAATAAAGACAAAGAGCTGAGAGACTGGAAATGATTGGACACAGCAAGAAAGGAAACTAACGTGCAAGAGGAAAAATAAAACTACACTGCATATGGCAAACTGTATAATGAGTACTGCAGAAAATCAAAGCACTAATATGGAGAGCAATATTGCACTGCTCATCCAGAACTTAGAAAAATAAGACAAAGAACTGGAAATGATGAGAGGATTATTATGAAGAACAGAAAACAGGTCTACCTTTTGAATTACACATATTACAATGGGAGGAAAAAAAGAACTGGAATAAAAGCAAACTCAAGGACAAAATTGAAGAAAAACTTCAGAGATTTAAAGACAAAACCTTAATTTAAAAAGGGGCAAGGAGGATGCCAATCAGGAGAGTACATAATGACCCACATGAAACTAAAGAAAAATTTTCATATACATTCTTATACACTAGATAAAGGTTTTTAATACAGGGCCCAAGGCAGAAAGAAACCTGCATACCTCCGAAAAAAACCCCAGCTTATCTTCAAAGAAACAAAATTCTGGTTGGCATCAATATCTTCCCTGAAATTTAAATACCATGAGAGAGACAAATGAGCAACACTTACAATAATTTAAGAGGGAAAAGTTTGTAAGCCAAGATTTTTGTAACAAGCTAAGTTGTATGATGGTAAAAAAAAAAAAAATCATATATTCAAGGGCTCAGAAAATCTAGCCAAAAATCCCTTAAAAATTACTTGATGATATACTCCAGTTAACTGGGAAATGAATCTAAATTAATGGAAATACTATGGCATAAAAGGACTGAAAAGTTGAAAGTTAAACAAAAGTGTCTCAGTAAATGATGAAAATGTTACAAAATGTATCCAAATTTAAAAACTGTAAAAATAATTTAGTGGCAATAAACTGAATTCAAAACAATAGGTTTTGCCCAAGAAGCACATTAAAATAAGTTCAACATCATTCTTCATTAAGGAAATACAAATCAAAACCACAATGAGATACCACTTTACACCTAACAGGATGGCTATAATTTACAAACATAAAACAAGACAAAGAAAATTATTGGCAAGTATATAGAGAAATCGGAACCCTCGTATGTTACAAGTAAGAATGTAAAATGGTTCAGCCACTGTGGAGAATATTTTGACAGTTCCTCAAAAACTTAAACATAGGATGACCACAGAACCCAGCAATTCCACTTGTAGGGGTGTGTGTGGGTGTATAAATTGAAAACAAGTATGCAAACAAATACATGTCCCAATAGGATTATAGCAGCACTGTTTACAAGAGTTAAGAGGTAGAAACAACCCAAACATCCATCAATGGATAAATAGATAATAGGATTGTGGTATATACAGACAATGTAATAGTATTCAGCCATCAAAAGGAATGAAGTACTGATATATTCTGCAATGTGGATGAACCTCAAAAATATTACGCTCAGTGAAAGAAATCAGTCACAAAAGTTGATATATAGTATGATTCTATTTGTAGGAAATATCCAGAATAGCTGAATCTATAGAGACATAATACAGATTGGTGGTTACCAAGGGTGAGGGTAAGAGAAATGGGAAGTAAATGCTTAATAGAAAGGGTGTTTCTTTATGGAGTGATGAACATGTTTTAGAACTGGATAGAGGCTAGTTGTACAACATTGTGAATATATTAAATGCCACTGATCTGTTCCCTTTAAAACAGTTAATTTTATGTTGTGTGAATTTTACCTCAAAAAAAAGGTTTTAGTAAAAGAACTAGAAAGCAAAATAGGGAACAGGATAGTTTTTTAACCTAACAAACTGTAAGTTGCCAAAGCATAATTATCATATAGTCTCTTAAAGGAGCAGATAATACTTACGAGGCACTTTCATTAAATCTTAAGAGAACTGCCAAATTTTTCTCAAGGACATAAAAGAATGCCTGAATGTTTGCTTGTTTATTATATTTCTCAATGGGAAGAGATATTTTAGAAATACCAATCCTTACCGATCCCTAATAAAAAAGGCCAAATGGATATTCATTAATTTGACAAGTGATGTCAAAGTTTACCTAGAAAAATAAATAGGTCAGAATTTCAAAGAAAATTTACAAAAGAGGAGTAAACAAAGTTTTCCCCCTTACCAGATACTAATACATTATAAAAGTATAGTAATTAAAGCAATATGATTCAAATATAAACACTGACATATGGCACACCAAAAAAACTAAGCCTGGATTCTAATATACGCCATGCAATCATTCAGAATGTTCAGTTTCCTCTTTAGCACCCACTACATCCCACATATTTTACTAAGACTGAGAGTAAAAGCCGCATCTCATTAGACATCAATATAACTTCAGCACTATAGCAAAGTTATGGGTAAAAAATAAAAGGTTCTAACATACTTAAAAATGTTAGCGGACATCTTGTCTTCTATAGGGAAGAATTTCTTCTCAACTGTAAAAGTAATGAAGAAATTCCAAAAGGAAGCATTTACAAGTTTAAACATAGAAAAAGAAAAATGCTTATATCCTAAAATAAAAACAATTATGGAGCAAAAGCAAAACTGTAGAAAGTATTAAGAGTATAAATGGTTATACCCTTAATAAATAGTTCACAGCAGTCAATTAAAATCACTGAAGTTCTAACATAAAAGTAGGTAAAACCCATTAAATGACAGAAGAAATGAGATAATATAAAAATTGTTTATTCAATAATAAAAGATATACAATTTTCAATGGATACTAATCTTCACTATCAAATTAAATGCTTTAAAAAATCTATTAGTGTTAACAAAGGTATAATGGAATGATATCATCCTCATACACTGCTGATAGAAATGATGGCACACTTGCTGGAAATCAATCTGTCGATGTACAGTTGAACCTTGAACAACACGAGTTTGAACTGCATGGGTCCACTTATAAGCAGATTTTTTTCAATAAATATATTAGAAATTTGGGGGGATGTTTGCAACAATTTGAAAAAACTTACAGATGAACTGTGTTGCCTATAGAATAGTGAAAAAATTTCAGAAAAAGGTAGGTATGTCATGAATGCATAAAATATATGTACATATATAAATATAACACACAAAATATGTGTTAATCGACTGGTTATGTTTTCAATAAAGCTTCTAGTCAACAGTGGGCTATCAGTAGTTAAGTTTTGGAGGAGTCAAAAGTTACATATGGATTTTCAACTGCCTAGACGTCGGTGTCCCAAGAGTCAACTGCATGTCTTTTCATGTACATATCTACATCATAATTCCCCCTCATATAATAATCAGAGGAATGCAAACATTTCATATAGAATGTACAATAAAATGTTCATCACAGGTTCATGTATAATAGTAAACACATAGGAAACTATCTAAATATCCAATCACTGAGGATTAATTAAATTACTATATATTCACATATTATACACCATTAAAACATGCTTTTAAATGATATTTAGTGATATGAGATATGGTAAGCTAAGTTTTTAAAGACAGTCTTTAAAGTGTACTCAGGTAATTTGAAAAGATGGAAGGAAATAGTTCCAAATTACAAACAGTATTGTTATGATTGGCAGGATTATCTATTTTCATCTTTATATTTCCTTGTAATTTAAAAATTCTCCATAGTAAGCTCATTTTACTTTGATAACCATGGAGGAAATAAATAATGAGGTCAGTGTGACAACCCACTCTGGAGTAAATTATAAAAAGTATTATTCTGCATAAAATGATTTCATTAGCTCATACCTTAGTTACAAAACAGAAGCATGGGTGAAAGCTCTAAAGCCCAAAACATTAGTAAAGAATATCAAGATGCTTAACATGAGGTGTTTCATGATCAATTACAAGCAAGCATACATTGCTCATGCAATTGATTGGCATGTCAAATTCTTGACAAAATAATAAGTGACTCTAGGTGCCAATCACTGTCTCACACTGTATTTCATTGTACAGTTTTTGGTATCAATGATTAAATTATGATGGCATCCCAAATACAGCAAAGTGTTGAGAAATACTCTTCCTCTTAGGAGTCTACTGCTCTGATGCTCCGCCATTCTCTGGCCAAAAAGAAGAGGCAAACACAGAGATTGCTTCTGAAATGATGGTTCATAGCAGCCAGCTCTAGGAATTCCTAGTTATTGTTGGCCAGAGTCAACAGATTTTCTTAATTCCATCATTTACTTTCAAATGCAGCCAGTCCTGACAGCTTTGACACACACCCCCGTCCATGACACTTTCCAGTTCACCCCATACCTTTCACTTCCAAGAATGCCCTCTGTTTTCTGTTGTTCCACAGCAGGAAAGGAGAAATTTCTGCTACTTTAAAAGGTGGGCGGGGCGGGGGGGTTAGTGACTCTTCCCTACTGAATATCCAATGCATTTGAGAGTTAAGAATTATAATCCTGCATTGATGGGAAAAGTAAAACAAAACTGAAGTATGAAAGGGAAATGACACAGTGGAGGATGCATGAATTCAATAAATGAATGCAATGCAAATGAGAGAATTCACAGAAGAGCAGAGATAAATACTGCCAACACCAACACTTGCAGAAAGACAAGACACACTAGTCAGGGAGTAACAGGAAAAGGTAACACTCAAACAGTGGTCACCTGCTAATGGTCTACATTTTCACCTGTATAAACAGCCAAACAAGGCAAATGAGCTAAAAATAATGATCCTATTCTTTTTTCTGTTTTCTTTCCTCTACTTATATATTAACCGAAATCATCTTCTATCCCCTTATTTCCTGTCAACAACAGTACAATCCATTTCCTACTATCTGAGTGATGTATTAGCCACCTGAGTGTCAAACTTGTTTTTCCTCATTTTCAGGGGATATTTATGTCTTGATACACCACACTTATTTCAATATAATTTACTGTGCAGCAGTGGTGTTTCTATGAATTAAAACCAAGGCACTGAACCACACCACCAAAGAGGAGTGGTGAAAGTACACTTCATCATAGCCCTACTGAAAAATGTTTTAATATATATTCAGAATATGGGAGAATCACTATAATTATTAAGAAAGAGCACTTACAGCAAATAACATGCAAAGTACACTAACAAGATGAAAATTACTTAAAACTCAGCAATTCTTTCTTTTAAAAAGAAAGGACAATCACGCAGGCATAACATTCTGGGACTGAAAGATCAAGACTGAAAGTGCAGACAGGGAAAGAATATGGAAATCTGAGAATACAGTCAATCAGTGATGTCCAATAGAACTATCTATGTTGGATGATTGAAATGTTCTATGACCCACATTATTCATTATAGTAGTGACTACTGAGCCCTTGAAATGTGGCTAGCGCAACTGAGAAACTATTTTTAATTTGATTTCATTTTATTAATTTAAATTTAAATAGCTACATGGAGTTAGTGGCTACCATACTGGACAGTGCAGTACCATATAGAGTTTGTAATTAGAAAAGAAGCAACAAGGTGAAATCAACTGTGGGGAAAAAAAGTCTGAGGAATTTAATTCTTCGATGTGTCCACATATCCAATGCTTAAAATATTTTGAGTAACCACCTCCACACCTGTCTGCATCTTCTCAATTCATCCAATCACCAATAAACTCCAATGATATGAAAGACATTCCCATCCTTCCTGTTGGAAAATTAAAATTAACCATGTGAAGAAAATTTCTTAATTTTCATACCCATATTTGACCTTTTGGAAGTGACATGCACTGAATGAAAAGCCCAATCCAGGAAAAACTGATTGAATGGTATGGATTTGGGGACAATGGGATACTAGGAGGCTTATGTGTACATGTGCGATGGATGGGCAGCACAAAAGGCAGGTGGTTGTAATAGATGTAAACAGTCTCAAAACCCTACAGTTGGGTATTAAGTTGTATTTGACTGTTATATATGCTTCATAAGCCAATCGATAATTTTGTAATCTTCACTTGAGGTGATTAAAAGACTGATGAACCAAATAGAGAATAATACTCATCTAGATTCCCAATTTTAAATTCCCAGACATCGGGAGTAAATCAATAATAATCCTATAGGAATCCAAGGGGAGAGAAAACCTATGTCCCTGAAATAAGCTTTTGGAACTACACCATAACTGAATACTCCCCCTCACTAAATACAGGGTATATACAATTGGACAAATGGAGTGTGTCCTCCAGAGCTTCTTTTTTTTTTAGGACAAAGCAGCATTTAATAACGCATCCAGTTCTTTCTTCTTCTTCCTCTCTTTCTTTCCTTGCCAAGACGAACAATATTGTAAGAGAAAACTGTCCAGAAACCTTAAATTCCAGTTTCAACTTCTGTGTTGAGTAGCACATAACCATGTGGCTCAAAAGAGCCCCCTATTTTCATGCCTGATTCCAGAATTTTAGATACATTTCAACACACATATTGGCGTTCTGATTTACATTTGTAGTATATGGGATGAGATCACTGGAACTCTGTTTTAGTCCCTCTTCTGTAGCCACCATTATTTTCCCTTAGATTTGGAATTGATAAGCAAGACTGAATTTAAACACAACATA
Organism: Physeter macrocephalus; assembly: GCF_002837175.3. Lineage (NCBI taxonomy): Eukaryota > Metazoa > Chordata > Mammalia > Artiodactyla > Physeteridae > Physeter > Physeter macrocephalus. The sequence goes on along the minus strand of NC_041224.1, from coordinate 116,493,535 downwards.
TATATGCTTAGTATCTCTCTGGCCCAAAGAGAAAACAGAATGGAAGGAAGCACAGTGACTGAACATGCCTGGTGGAAAGATGTACTTTCATTCTAGTCTTAATTGGCTAAACCAATGATTCTTTCAACACTTTCTGACCCTAAAGATTAATTAACCTAATCCTTTGAAACAATTTATGCATAGCTTCTCTGTATGGCTTTACATGTATCCAAGTAATAATTATTATACGACTATTATATTTGGTGCCATGTAGTAGATACTGATGAGAAAATGATTAAAATTTGGTCAGTCTTGTTCATGGATTACCAGAACTTTAGAGATATGACAAACTGACATCAAGAAAAGTGATGATTTAGGTCTACTTCTCCATGATCAGGATGAAAGAGATGTTCCACCACACCTGATCTTTTAGAGAAGCAGGAGAGCTTACATAAAAAAAGCTCTCTGCACCTACCAGATCATTCTGTTTGAGATTTGTGTCTCTCCCTTTTCTCTCTATAACCTACTTAGAATCACCAGACTTTTTCACAGCAGACTTCCACATCTGAATGTAGATTAAGATGTTTCCCACCTTGGAGTTCACACTATAATATTTAAGAGGCTATAAACCACATATTTTTCTGCTGGTCAATTATATAAGATATTGGGTCATTCTTGGTGTGTTAAATTTAAATTAACTCTAGAACATATTGACAGTATTATTATAAATTCTGGCTTAATTCTTATAATGTATAACATGAATTAGGCTTTTCTCATTAATGTTAACAATGTCCCACTAATTTTGATTTTAGCTGAAGGTCAAACAGCTGTGTGTATGTATCCATTTGTACCACATATGTATATTGACTTGGAAATTTTTAACTTCATTTAAAATAGCACCACTTACAATGTCCTTTTAAAATATGACAGACATTATAAATACTGATGGATCACTTGCTTTAAGAAAAAAATAATAATCTGGGTTGACAGTGAATCAAGCAAAATTTCTTCTATAATAAGATGCCATGTAAATGGTTCAGTTTTGTCTGGAAACTCCTCAAATGTTGCCAGAGGCTATATCAAAGTCACATTTAAGTCTTAAATATCTTAGATGCTTTGATTGAGATTTTGACTATAATAGTCCAGCTACTCACCCTTAGTCAATAAAAACATTCATCACTTAATGTCCTCATGCTAATTTGACTGTTTCTTATTTCAGTCTACATTTTATATCTAAAGTGTTATATTAGCATCCATACAGTTGAATTTTCACTTGAATCCTTTTAGCAAATAATTCATAAAATTTAACAATTTATTCTACTTTTGCATTAATTACCTTGAGCTTCCATAACTTCTTAAATTTTCCAAGGAAGCAGAAAAAATCAAGAGGTTTTGACATATTTATTTGTCTCAGTTTTTATCAATGGTCATGAAGAAAAATAAGGGAAAATTATTTTTATGGAGTTAAGCCTGTTTCTTTGGGGACATATTACAACACACTCTGGGGAAATAATGAATTAAAAGTACCTCCTCCCACAGATAAGGCAAAAGCAGTGTTTATAAATAGTTCCCATCATCTTTGTAACAGGTATATAAAGTACACAACCCAAATGCAAAGCCCACTGGTACTAGATGTGCAGGAGCAACGGCTGCTGTAACAAGTAGGCCTTGCAAGGGAACTCATATCAAGGAGTGCCCAAGATAGGAAAGGGTGAGTGACTGGTACAATTGGAGAAAGCCACACAGCACAGACTGTGCAATGAGGCTGACTTGGGTTCAAATCTCAGGTCTACTATAGGACCTAGGGCAAGTCTCACCATTCCTGGGCCTCAGTTTCCTCATTTCGAAAATGGGGATCCTACCACTTATCGCAGAAAAGTAGCTGAAGGGATTAAATAAAATTGAATTACCATTATAATTACTACTGTACGTTAATCATAAATTTCAGAAAACAATATAGAGCCAATCACATCCTCTATTATCATTGCATTAAATATTTTACGGGGAAGTTAGCAATGATGTTTTTCTTTTCATTCCCCAGAGCCAAGAAACTTTTCCTTTAAAAAAGGTAATATTGCACATGAATGACCACAGCTTTTAGGTCCACTTAGACCATGTCTATTTGTACTGTCTTTACTTCATAAGACATTATACTGTGTCCAGTAGAAAACCTTGTTGGATCCATTTCGATTGTATCAGGTCCATTTCACTGAAAAAGTGCCCTCTACTTCCATTCAGAGTCTACCAATGGCTCTTTCTAAATGGAAAAATGGCTACTGGAACTAGTTGTGTTCATTCATTTAAAAATGACTTAATCCTGCCCCATTTCAATGCCAGTATTTCATTAAGTTTATTTTGGTCTTTTCCTTCCCTTTTTCTTCTTCAGAAATCCAAGAGAGTCTAAAGGGCAATTTCTCAGGTCTATTTTTCCCCCTCTAAAAAATTCAAATTGCTATGTTTGTAATCAATGACCTGAATCCAAGATAATCACATTTGCTTTTCATAATCAGAATCCCCAAAAGCAGCTCAGCTTTTTCAACTTATTTCTTCATAAAATATTGGACTTGTCTTATGACAAAGAAATATGCAATTTTGTACAGGATTTATTATGAATAAACAAAATATTTTATGGTAAAATGCTTTTAACATATATCATTTTAAATAAATTCTGTACCACTATTGAAAATGTATAGTTCTCTAACTGAAACCTGTAGTGATGGGCTCCAAATAATTACAGTGGCCAAGAAGAAACATTTTTAAATTAAATCAGGAAATCTACTCAGAACCCCTAAGTCACTGGCTACTACAACCATCGTCTCTTAGTTTGCTGAAAGACCTATAATAGGATGCCAGAGTCCAATTTGGGAGTGAAAATCTCTCACTTTTGCCCATCCCCACACCTTGAAGGATTGCTGAACAGCCAAGTGGAATGAACAGCTGTCGAGTCCAGAAGCAATTTAAAGCAAAGACCAAACTTCTAAGTTAGACAGGGAAAAATGGGGAGTAAGTGTAGTCATATTTTTCAAAAGACAGCTGCAAGTCTTAATAATGTGTTTAACATAATGTGCCAAAGAAGGATATTTTTAAGGGCCAAAAGCTGGGACCAGCTTTATAACTAATAATCCTGGAACAAGAGCTCTATTTATGGTGTAATACTGAAATTCAAGTTTGGGGTGCTCTAGATTTCAAAGCCAGAATTTACCTGTGAACACCTCTCTTTCATGAGCATATCATAAGAAAAAAAGTCAGTCTAAGCACATTCACTAGGAGAAAGACCAGATAGCTCAGACATTACATCATCCATATGAAGCACTAACAGATTAATGTTGTTACAAGGTACTGGGTATGGAAATTACTAACTTCATGTCAACAAGGCACCACAGCTAAACAGCGCCAGGTAAGTTCTGATTCAAAACCAAGCTCCATTGGTTTGTCATGTTACTCACTTCAGTAGGACAGAAGATGCCTACTTACATGCGCAGTCACCTATGCTCATGGCAAACCAGACGGACCAGAGGCCAAACACCTCCTTAAAATAGCTTCTGGTAGCTGGATAAGGTGAAAACTAAATTAAAATAATCAGACCTCTATATGCTATTGTTTTAACTAAATAGAATTTTCAGTATTCTTGAAAAAACCATTTAGATAAAATATTTGCCTACAATACTGTGTTTCTCAATTGTTATTTTGATGTAGAATTGAGTGTTTAAGGGTGGAAATTCCCTCAAGCCCTCTGAAATGATAGCACAGTTGACAGTGTCAAAAGCCATGCTGAGGGCTTCCCTAGTGGTGCAGTGGTTGAGAGTCCGCCTGCCGATGCAGGGGACACGGGTTTGTGCCCCGGTCCGGGAAGATCCCACATGCCGCGGAGCGGCTAGGCCCGTGAGCCATGGCCGCTGAGCCCGCGCGTCCGGAGCCTGTGCTCCGCAACGGGAGAGGCCACAACACTGAGAGGCCCGCGTACCGCAGAAAAAAAAAAAAAAAAAGCCATGCTGAGATCACGGGAAATGAGAATGGAAGTAGCAACAACTGCATTCATGAAGAGGTCATTTAAAACCTCTTTGCTTATGATACAAACTCAAACATGACTAGAATCTCATCCCCCAAAAAATAAAGTTCAAGTGTCCATCCTAAACCAATAGAAGAAAACCAGTCAAAAATTCCTAAAAGACTTGAATGTCTAGGAAGAAATTCAATTGTCAGATTCCAGTCAATTTGTATTTTATGGGTAGAAAAATGTAATTTAACACTACCAGTAAGTTTCTTAAAGGAGAGATTTCCCCTCATTTTCAGACAAGAAGCAAACTTTAGTATTTGTTAGGCTCTCAGAAACAACTTCCTTTGTTTATTCTTCTACTTGAAACTTTTTCTATAATGATCTATAATGCCATACTACTTGTTTCCCACCATTTTTGAAGTCCTACTTCAACACACTTTCCAAAGTTGACTAGAATCCCAAACCCAGAATTTCTATGATTTTTCTTCCCTTGAACACCATATTGTGTCACCAAGAAGCAGCTTTAAAGCTTGGAAAACTCTGGGAGAGAGCCACATGAGGACAGGAACTACGTTCTTGCAAAAGGTCTCTATTAAACTTCTCTATTACTTGCATAGAAAATGCTCAGCCCTTGTTGCCTTCTCTACAAACCATGGACATTTTTACGAGGGGTATAATATTTTACACTATTTACTATTATGGGCATAATGTTATTTTACTATTTACAATTAATTATTTTATTATTAGTTATTGACACCTAGACATTCATTAGATCCCAATCAGTTTAGTGACCATAGGCCTTAGTAACATATTAACAAAGGGAAGACGTCAGTAATCTATCCTATGTAAAACACTTTATCACTTGTTTTATATAGTACCTAAAACCCTTTCATTGCTATGAAATTAGCCTGAAGATAGAGCCACCTTTATGTGTTTATGTAGTGTGTGTACATGATTGCCTTCATCACAGAAGAATCTTAATCCTAATGCCCATGATATACTTCATTATATATACATATTTGGTTTATTTCTATGTTGCTATGTTATCATTCAATTGCATGATGATGATCTGAGTAACAATGGAATCAGGGTTTTTATGATTGACACATAGAATACAGAGAGAAGGTGATCAGTCTTGTTTCATAAAACATACATGAAAACTGGTCCTTTGGGGGCCATATCTCATTTCGCTATTGAGAAAATAATGATCAATCCTATCTATCTTCATACATTCATAGAACTAATTTAAGACTAATAATGAACTAGAGATTGAATTTTGGCTCCTTATTAGTTATATAATTTGGGCAAATATTTATTTGAGACTTAATTTCTCATCTACAAAACACCTCCTTTACTGGGTTCAAATGAGAATTAAGCAGAAAAACTAAGAAGTACCTAAAAAAAATACCTGCAGCAAAGTAGTTACCAGTTCGCTATTTCCCTGTCCTCGTTTGCTCCTAAAGCCACTGTCAATCTGGCTTTTGACACTGACACTTCAGTGAAACTGCCCTAAGTTCTCCAATCATCTCACTTGTCACTTTTCAGTCTTCTGTGGCAATTAGACATTCATTCTCAACTGTCCTTTGCTTCATGGCCATGTTTCCTTGGCTGCTGAGGCTCTGTTCTTTCAAACCTGGGTTGCTTGAATTGCTTGCTGCCTGGTTTCCCCTCCTCTCACCGTTCTTCCTTTAGGGCTCCATCTATGCCCTTATCTTCCTACTTCACGAGGCCTCTTGATAATTTCAACCACCAACCTCCATTTCCATCTCTAATATCTCTCCTGAGCTCTATTCCCAAACTTCTAGATTATTCCTACACGTCCACAGGAATGTCAAATATCAAAGTCATTCCCCTGTCACTACCTCACACCCCTCGCCTCCCTTACCTTACTTGTCTCTTCGTGACTCAAAAGCCCAAGCTCAAAAGATGAGAGGCACACTAGAGCAGCCTTTTTCATCGCGCCTATCAAAATGGTCACCAAGCCTTTAGAATCTATACCTCCTATTCATTCCCACTCCTGCTGCCTTACCCAAGGTCTTCATCAGTTTCTCAGACTCCTCCCTTTCTCATCAGCCTCCAATCCAATTGCCGTATAATTTACAGTTTAATCTAAGATGCAAACCACTTGAAATTCTTTAACAGCTCTGCCTTCCCTGTGGTTTTAGCTCCTTAGGCCAGTTCTTCTCAATCAACCTGCTCAGCTCCGTACCCCAACACATGGATCCCACACTTACAATCAACCACAATTTCCTAAAGAGCCGGCTCCCAGCAAGCGTCTTCCCACTTTGTGTGATAAAACCAAATTGATCCTGCAAGTCTCAGCTCAAACAGTACATTCCCAGTTCACTCTTCTAATGACAGATAACAGTTTACTGTGGCTTTTTTTTTTTTGACACCCTGCCGTACTAAGCAGGAAGATTTCTGACTTACACATGTCTGTAATAGGCATTTAACAAGTATCAACAGAATAATTTACATTTGTGCATGTGTGTGTGCATGTACATGCACCCGGGCTATGGTGAGTTCAATGTATTTTTTATCATTTTTATTATATCAGGTGACAAAAAGGAACTGCAAATTTATAGGAATTTTTCTCCAAAAATGTGTCTAGTTACAGAGAGACAGATAAACAAACCCCAAAATTTATCACTTATATTAAATACGTGTAAAACTAATAAGGGGTTCAACTTCAGTTTTGTTTTGTTTTGTTTTGCTTTTGAGAGCTTTCATAAATAAATGTTTAACTCTTGGAAAATAATAGCCAGACCACTTAGAAGTCAGATGAACATATGGCTGGGTACAAATGGTGGCCCAATTTAAGAGCTTGCTGAAGAACTTGGAGAGGGTCAAAAGAAACTATGTAAGCCAAATGTTTAAAGGATTATCAATGGACCTAAAATAAAGCTAATATTTGGATTATTAGTCTGGAAGACAAAGTGGCCTAATTACAAATGGATGACCTAATTAGTCTTCAACACATAGAACATTATTACACAAGAGAGACAGAAAACTAGTTTTGCCTTGAGGGAAAAAGTATCTTTGCACTCTAAACTCCCAAGTAATCTAGTAAGGAAACTTGCTCTAAGAGTCACTGAGCATTAAGGGGTACAACAAGGAAACTCAAATAGGGGGCCTATAGGCCAGATAATAAAGCTCATCTGAGCAGTGAGCACAGATTGACCCTGGTATGGTTTTAACTTCTCTGTACATCTTTAAGAGTAGACTAAATACCCAGGTGCTGAGAAGGCTTTAGTTGTCCTTTCTCAAGGTGAATGGCTGCACTGGATGAATTTCTTAAGGTTTCTTACAACACAAGCTTCAACTTGTCAGAGATGCTATAAGAATTTCAGGGAGGGAGAAATGCTGTATTAGAGAACGGATGTGAAGAAAGCTATTTATTGACACTGAGGTTCTATTTCTACATTTAGGGATTAAAAATGAAGAAACTTTAGTAAATACAATACAAGCACCTAAGTGTCCATCGACAAATAAATGGATAAAGAAGATGTGGCACATATACACAATGGAATATTACTCAGCCATAAAAAGAAACAAAATTGAGTTATTTGTAGTGAGGTGGTAGACCTAGAGTCTGTCATACAGAGTGAAGTAAGTCAGAAAGAGAAAAACAAATACCGTATTCTAACACATATATATGGAATCTAAAAAAAAAAAAATGGTTCTGAAGAACCTAGGGCCAGGACAGGAATAAAGACGCAGATGTAGAGAATGGATGTGAGGACACGGGAAGGGGGAACGGTAAGCTGGGACGAAGTGAGACAGTGGCATGGAAATATATACACTACCAAATGTAAAATAGATAGTGGGAAGCAGCCACATAGCACAGGGAGATCAGCTGGGTGCTTTGTGACCACCTAGAGAGGTGGGATAGTGAGGTTGGGAGGGAGACGCAAAAGGGAGGCGATATGGGGATATATGTATATGTATAGCTGATTCACTTTGTTATAAAGCAGAAACTAACACACCATTGTACAGCAATTATACTCCAATAAAGATGTTAAAAAATACAATACAAGCAAAACATGTCATCAGTTCAAACTTCTTTTTCTAAATTTACTAGGAAGCCAACTATTCCTAAAAGCGTAAGATAATTACATTTCCTCCTTTCACTTGTTATAAAATTATTTTTTACCTTTTTTTTTGTAAAGTGGCATAAAGATTCCAAAATGCACAATGTGGTTACAAAATAAGAATGGCGATACTTCCATGAAGTATAACTGATTTCAAAGCAGCTTAAGACGCAATAGAAATACCAATGATTTTTAAGCCCACATCAGCTTAATTTATTTTACTTATTGTTAATTTACTCATTCATGTATTTATTTTATATCAAGGGAAAGGGAAAATAATCTTGCAGTTCAAAGACTATTCCTCTTCCCCCCCATTCGCTTTCTCCACATCTTTGCTTGCACTGGCAAGCTCTACATTGCTCTAAGAATAGCTTATGCCTGCTGAGATGGTGTGTGGCTCTAAGTCTGTAAGAGACAAAATAAGAGAGGATATTATTAACTTATTTCAAGAAGATTTCAGAGGGCTATCAAGTGAAAAAAATTTTCACTTTAAAAAAAAGGTAAAACATATCCTCCTCTATGATCTGTTATAGTCTTAAAGAAGCAATTGACCATTAAAGAAATTTTGTGAAATCAACATACTTCATTAATTTATCAATTATAATTGCTATATCAGGAAAAACGTAACACATAGGCACTAGTTAGTAAACAGTAGTGGTTCTATGTCAAGTTTTGAAAAAAATAATATCCTAAATTAAAAGTGACAAAACACATGTAATACAGCATTAGGGAGCTATGGTAAAAAAAACAGGTGGTGGATCTGTTGTCTAAGTAAAACTGTGAATAAAATGTATCAGTCTTAGTTCAAGGAGTTAAAAAACCCCAGTCAATGTTATCTTTAAACTATCTTCAAAAATTATAATTGCATATTCTCTTATTACCCCAATCAGTCATTCACATATTACTGTAGCAAACAAAGTAACTAAGATCCTTGCTTTTCAAGGGTAAGTAATTCCTCTGGACATATGATTCTATGTATACATCCATTTGCACCTCTGCAACTAAGAATGTGCCTGCTACACCCCTGAATTTTCTAGTTATATACTATTGCCTTAACTGTCTACATTTTAAAACTACTACAATTGGATAAACAAAATAGACTAAAATCATTTGGGCATTTTAAAATTGTGTGTGGAAGATCAAAATATTAACATGCTTGATAAATGAAACAAACTTCCTCAATAACAGACATTCCTTCACAAGGTCATAAACATAGCACCCTTTACCAATCTCAGCAAGTATAAAAATAATGCAGAAGACCTACTTGTGGTTATATACTAAAAAGCAGACACCTTAAAGACAGTGATGAAAATGGAACTTCTTTAATTCAGGAAATCATAGCAATAGTTTGGGGATAAGCTATCAAGTAACATTTATATTTGTTGAGCCAAGATGTCCCTGAATATCAATCCCATATGACATCTCCATATCCCTCCTTACCACACTTTCATTATTAGCTAGAAAAGAAAGAAAAAATTTTAAGTTATATCCTTTTGTTTAGATTCACAAAAAATTCTAAAATAGGAAGTACCTGAAAGATGATCTGGCTCAATCCATACATTTACATAAAGCGTAACTGGAGCCCAAGCAGCAGTAACTTTTCTATCACCACACCCAGCAAAGGAGCAGAGGCTAGAGATCCTGTCCCCTGCTTCCTGTTGTGGTGCCTTTCGTCAGGTTGCAAAGACCTGGAGAAAAATCCTATGGAATATTCCATATGGAATTGTGATTGTTTGCAATGAGGCTGAAGGCAATTTACAACCAGATCAACACTGTACGAGAAGAGCATATGGAGGATGATGACTACTATTTTCTAGGTTTAGTTAAGAACATACATAAAGGAGACTTTTCTGACATGGTATTTCATGTAACACGTGACTATGCCCAACTTTTCAGGTTGATAAAGGCATTCTGTCTGAAAGTAATTAACACCACAAACAAGAATGACATTGCCTTACGGACACAATATCTTTAAGAAGTGGCATGGTTTATCCAATTCATTCATTTCAAATATTTATTGAGGATCCCATAATGGCCAAGTAGCAATTTAGCTGTGGAAATATAGTAATCAAAAACTCATACCCTCATTCACAGGGAATGGAACCTGACAGAAAAAAATTTTTTAAATGTAATGTTAATCTACCTCCCCCCACTACCCTTAAGAAGACACAGCACAAAAATTATAATTCCAAATAATTTTCTTTGAAGTATCTTATTCTGCTCAATTATTCTTTAAAATCATGAAATGGATATATTTATAAAATAATAACTGTTTCCAACCCATTCATAATACCTTATTAAAGGTATTTTGTTAAATACAACAAAATTCTAATATATGAGAACAGAAAAAAATCTCTTGAGGTTTCCTTTAATGGGCTTTAACTTGTATTGTTAATTGAGAAACAAAATATTATTTTTCCCACATAGACCCCACATCCATATCTTGGTAGACAGATGTAATTTACATTTTTAAAGTACATATAACCAATCTAATTATCTTTCTCTTTGTTTCCTTTTTCTTTACTTCCGCTCATTCTTCAATTGTTTATCCCCAATCTTCCACCAAAATATAGTACCACTGGGACTTAAGTGAGGTTTTTCAGTTCACTACTTTTCATGGTTTTTTTTTTAACATCCTAATCACTCCAAAATTTTATTACTGACATTAAACCATGAAAGCTTTGTATATTTCTCAGAAATGTGAAAAAGCAAAATTTCACCTGTTTGTCTGACACCAACAAGGGTAGAACCCCATTTTAATTACTTAGTAAACACAGGTCCAGGCCAGATACTTACTGGTCTAAGAAGAAGTCTGTAAATCTAAGCATCTCTTACTGTTAACTCTTAGGGACACAAATTGACGATTTACTGCTTTAAGAATTTGCATCAGGTGAATCTATCATGGAGGGAGGAGAAGGAAATGTATCTCCATGGACCTGGTAGACTGTGTATTTATGGGGCAAGGATTTAGGAAGATGAGGCACATTCTCAATAACAAGGCCCTAGGACTTTTCATTTACTTTTCTGAAAAAGAAGAACTAGAGACCAACACAAGGAGAACTCAGGAAGCTTTCTAACTTCCCCATGTTTGTTGTTGTGGTCAGCACCTGCCAGGTTTCTAAGGCAATAAGTGGGCAAACCTGTAAAATGCAAAAACTGTGAACTTTTTGTAAAGCAGCAGGGGAAAACCATTGTCTTTTCTGCACCATTGCTTGCGTGGAGGAAGAACTTCAAGTTAACGTAAGTAACAGAGGCTACACACGTGAGAGGAAACTGAGCCAAAGACTGGGCAAAGAGAGGGACTGAGATCACTGCTTAATGATGGACAAGGGCAAAGTAGAGGCCCATGGAGTGGGGAGTCCCTAACCTATAGAGCAAAACTATTTCTATTTCCCAGTCTCCTTTCACTGATGAACATACATTTTTGGACAACAATGACAACAAAATCCTAGTAACAATTGTATTCTTAAATCACTGTATATTTAGTACTTAGTGTATAACAAGCCTATTATTTTGATGTTTACAAGTGTTGTACACTAGTATCACACTGAGTGTTTCTAATTAAACTGGACGTGCATGGCCCAACCAAACTGATAAAATTCTTGAATTCATATTTTCGTATACCTGTAGTAAGGACACAAAAGATTCACCCAAGTAAGACTACAATCACTAGAGGCGGAGACAAGATGGTGGCATGGGAAGATGCAGAGTTCACGTACTGCCACAACTAGGGCGCCTGCTGGATGCTGGTGGGGGACCTTGATGTCCAAGGAGATGGGGAGGAACCTCCAAGTGACCAGGGAGGACATGGGGGGACTGAGGGGGGAGGAGAAGTGGAGGCTGGACAGGACTGGAGCCCCAGAGGGGTGGCTGGGAGTGGGGAGGGGTTTCCTCACACGGAGGGACCTTAGGGGGCTAGGATGAGGGGGGAGCATGCTTAGTGTTTCCCTTGCCCAATTGGCCCACGAAGCCTGCCCAGCTCCCAGGCTGGGTCCAACGCCCTGAGAGGCCCCCTCCAGGCCGTGTTGGTCCTAAGGTTGTAGGAAGGAGGGAGGAGCAGGGGAAGAAGAGGAGAGCCAGATGGTGGGAGGGAGCCCTCCAGGACCACACGATCAGGGAAGGCACAGCAGGCATTTCCACCGTCTGAGAAGCCTGCGGGGCTCACAGACTGGGTCCTCCACCCTCCAAAGCCCCCTCTGGGCAGCATGGGTCCTGGGCCACAGGAGGCAGGCCAGGGGAGAAAAGGAGAGGCAGGAGGGAGGGGTCCTCCAGTACCAGAGGAGCAGGACAGGCACGGAGGGCGTCTGCCCAACCCACTTGGGCTGGGAAGCCTGCTGGGCTCCCAGGCCAGGTCCCGCACCCTCCGAGACCAGAGGCACGCCTGGGCCCCTTCTGTTGGGTTGAGCCTAAGCCCCACCTCCCCCTCAACCAAAAGGGCCTTTTCCAGCCCTGAGGGTCCTAATCATAGGCCCCAACCACCACCTAAAACCTGCCCCTGCCTAAGCCCCGCCCCCCACAGCTAAGGCCTTTTCTGCCTTTTTTTTTTGTCCTCCTCTTTTTTACTACTGTGGTTCTGTTTTACCTTCTGGTTATTGTTTCAATTATATTTTTATTTTTATATTCTTTCTAACATATCTGTTAGTTTCCTAGTCTAATTTTATCTTTCACTCTTTGTTATTCTGCTCTGTTTTTCTTCTTTTTTTTTTTTTCCACCCTCATGGCTTGTGGGATCTTGGGGTCAGGCCAAAGCTCCTGCAGCAGGAGCTCTGAGTCTGAACCACTGGACTAACAGAGAACCTCAGACCCCAGGGAATATTCACTGGAGTGAGGCCTCCGAGAGGTCCTCACCTTGGCACCAAGACCCATCTCTACCCAACAGCCTACAAACTCCAGTGCTGGAAGCCTCACGCCAAACAACAAGTAAAACAGGAACACAATCCCACCCATAAAAAAATAAAAAATTAAAATTAAAAAAATGAGACTGCAAAAAAGTATTTCAGAGACAAAGGAGCAAGGTAAAAACCTACAAGACCAAATACATGAAGAGGAAATAGGCAATCTACCTGAAAAAGAATTCAGAGTAATGATAGTAAAGATGATCCAGAATCTCGGAAAAAGAATGGAGGCACAGATTGAGAAAATACAAGAAATGCTTAACAAAGAAGAACTAAAGAACAAATGAATAGAGATGAACAACACAATAACTGAAATGAAAAATACACTAGAAGGAATCAATAACAGAATAGCTGAGGCAGAAGAATGAATAAGTGAGCTGGAAGACAGAATGGTGGAAATAACTGCTGAGGAGCAGAATAAAGAAAAAAGAATGAAAAGAATTGAAGACAATCTCAGAGACCCCTGGGACAACACTAAACACACCAACATTGAGATTATAGGGGTCCCAGAAGAAGAAGAGAAAAAGAAAGGGTCTGAGAAAATATGTGAAGAGATTGTAGTGGAAAACTTCCCTAACATGGAAAAGGAAATAGTCACCTAAGTCCAGGAAGAACAGAGAGTCCCATACAGGATAAACCCTAGGAGAAACACAAGACACATATTAATTAAACTAACAAAAATTAAAGAAAAAATATTAAAAGCACCAAGGGAAAAGCAAAAAATGACATACAAAGGAATCCCCATAAGCTTACTAGCTGATTTTTCAGCAGAAAACCTGCCACCCAGAAGGGAGTGTCAGGATATACTTAAAGTGATGAAAGAGAAAAAACTACAACCAAGATTACTCTACCCAGCAAGGATCTCATTCAGATTCAACAAAGAAATCAAAAGCTTTTCAGACAAGCAAAAGCTAAGAGAATTCATCATGACCAAACCAGCTTTACAACAAATTCTAAAGGAACTTCTCTATGTGGGAAACACAAAGAAAAAAAAAGACCCACAAAAACAAACCTAAAACAAATTAAAAAATGGTGATAGGAACATACATATCAATAATAACCTTGAGTGTAAATGGATTAAATACCCCAACAACAAAACACAGACTGGCTGAATGGATACTAAAACAAGACCCATATATATATGCTGTCTACAAGAGATTCACTTCAGACCTAGGGACACATACAGACTGGAAGTAAAGGGATGGAAAAAGATATTCCATGTAAATGGAAATCACAAGAAAGCTGGGTTAGCAATACCCGTATCAGACAAAACATAGACCAGATAGATTTAACTGATATTTACAGAACATTCCACCTGAAAGTGGCAGAATACACATTCTTCTCAAGTGCACACAGAACATTCTCCAGGATAGATCACATCTTGGGTCACCAATCAAGTCTTGGAAAATTTAAGAAAATTGAAATCGTATCAAGCATCTTTTCTGACCACAATGCAATAAGATTGGAAATCAATTACAAGAAAAAAACTGTAAAAAACACAAACACATGGAGGTTATATTTATGCACCCAACATAGGAGCACCTCAGTACATAAGGCAAATGCTAATTGCCATGAAAGGGGAAACTGACAGTAACACAATCATAGTAGGGTTTAACACCCCACTTACACCAATGGACAGATCATCCAAACAGAAAATAAATAAGGAAACACAAGCTTTAAATGACACAACAGACCAGACAGAGTTAACTGATATTTACAGAACATTCCACCTGAAAGTGGCAGAATACACATTCTTCTCAAGTGCACACAGAACATTCTCCAGGATAGATCACATCTTGGGTCACCAATCAAGTCTTGGAAAATTTAAGAAAATTGAAATCGTATCAAGCATCTTTTCTGACCACAATGCAATAAGATTGGAAATCAATTACAAGAAAAAAACTGTAAAAAACACAAACACATGGAGGTTAAACAGTGTGCTGCTAAATAACCAAGACATCACTGAAGAAATCAAAGAAGAAATTTTAAAATACATAGAAACAAATAACAATGAAAACACAATGGCCCAAATCCAATAGGACACAGCAAAAGCAGTTCAAAGAGGGAAGTTTATAGCAATTCAATCTCAGCTCAAGAAACAAGAAAAATCTCAAATAAACAATCTAACCCTACAGCTAAAGCAACTAGAGAAAGAAGAACAAAGAAAACCGGGAGAGGCCACAGCAGTGAGAGGTCCACGTACCGCAAAAAAAAAAAAAAGCAAAGAAAGAAAGAAAAAAAGGGAGAGGACACAAAATCAATAAAATTAGAAATGAAAAAGAAGAAATCACAACTGACACTGCAGAAATACAAAGAATTATAAGAGACTACTACAAACAACTATATGCTAATAAAATGGACAACCTGGAAGAAATGGACAAATTCTTGGAAAGGTACAATTTTCCAAAACTGAACCAGGAAGAATTAGAAAATATAAACAGACCTATCACAAGTAATGAAACTGAAACTGAAATTTAAAATCTTCCAACAAACAAAACTCCAGGATCAGATGGCTTCAAAGACAAATTCTATCAAACATTTAGAGAAGAGAAAAGACCCATCTTTCTCAAACTCTTCCAAAAAACTGCAGACGGAGGAACACTCCCAAATTCTTTCCACAAAGCCACCATCACCCTGATACTAAAACTAGAAAAAGATATCACAAAAAAGAAAATTATAGACCAATATCACTGGTGAACACAGATGCAAAAATTCTCAACAAAATACTAGCAAACAGAATCCAACAACATATTAAAAGGATCATATACCATGATCAAGTGCGATATATCCCAGGAAAGCAAGGATTATTCAACATACATAAATCAATCAATGTGATACACCATATTAACAAACTGAAGGATAAAAACCATACGATCATCTCAATAGATGCAGAAAAAGCTTTTGACAAAAATCAATACCCATTTATAATAAAAACGCTCCAGAAAATGGGCACAGAGGGAATCTACCTCCACATAATAAAGGCCATATATGACAAAGCCAAAGCAAACATCATACTCAATGGTGAAAAACTGAAAGCATTTCTCTAAGATCAGGAACAAGACAAGGATGTCCACTCTCACCACTATTATTCAACATAGTTTTGGAAGTCCTAGCCATGGCAATCAGAGAAGAAAAAGAAATAAAAGGAATACAAATTGGAAAAGAAGTAAAACTGTCACTGTTTGCAGATGACATGATACTATACATAGAAAATTCTAAAGATGTCAAACTACTAGAACTAATCAATGAATATGGTAAGGTTGCAGGATACAAAATTAATGCACAGAATATCTGGCATTCCTATACATTAACAATGAAAAATCAGAAAGAGAAATTAAGGAAACAATCCCATTTACCACTGCGACAAAAAGAATAAAATACCTAGGAATAAACCTACCTAAGGAGGCGAAAGACTTGTACTCAGAAAACTATAAAACACTGATGAAAGAAATCAAAGATGACATAAACAGATGGAGAAATATACCATGTTCTAGGATTAGAAGAATCAATATTGTAAAAATGACTATACTACCAAAAGCAATCTACAGATTCAGTGCAATCCCTATCAAAATATCAAAGGCATTCTTCACAGAATTAGAACAAAAAGTTTTACAATTTGCATGGAAACACAAAAGACTCTGAATAGCCAAAACAATCCTGAGAAAGAAAAATGGAGCTGGAGGAATCAGGCTCCCCAACTTCAAACTATACTACAAAGCTACAGTAATCAAGACAGTATGGTACTTGAGGACACTGGGAGGGGGAACAGTAAGCTGGGATGAAGTGAGAGAGTGCATGGACCTATACATACTACCAAATGTAAAACAGATAGTGGGAAGCAACCGCATAGCACAGGGAGATCAGCTCAGTGCTTTGTGACCACCTAGAGGGGTGGGATAGGGAGGGCGGGAGGGAGATGCAAGAGGGAGGAGATATGGGGATATATGTATAGCTGATTCACTTTGTTATAAAGCAGAAACTAACACACCATTGTAAAGCAATTATACTCCAATAAAGATGTTAAAAAAAAAGACAGTATGGTACTGGCACAAAAACAGAAATATAGATCAATGGAACAGGATAGAAAGCCCAGAGATAAACCCATGCACATATGGTCACCTTATTTTTGATAAAGGAGTAAGAATATACAATGGAGAAAAGATAGCCTCTTCAATAAGTGGTGCTGGGAAAACTGGACAGCTACATGTAAGAGAATGAAATTAGAACACTCCCTAACACCATACACAAAAATAAACTCAAAATGGATTAAAGACCTTAATGTAAGACTGGACACTATAAAACCCTTAGAGGAAAATATAGGGAAAACACTCTTTCTCATAAACCACAGCAAGATCTTTTTTGACCCACCTCCTAGAGTAATGAAAATAAAAACAAAAATAAACAAATGGGACCTAATGAAACTTAAAAGCTCTTGCACAGTAGAGGAAACCATAAACAAGATGAAAAGACAACCCTCAGAATGGGAGAAAATATTTGCATATGAACAATGGAAAAAGTATTAATCTCCAAAATATACAAACAACTCATGGAGCTCAATATCAAAAAAACATACAACCCAATTAAAGATGGGCAGAAGACCTAAACAGACATTTCACCAAAGAAGACATACAGGTGGCCAAGAGGCACATGAGAAGATGCTCAACATCATTAATCATTAGAGAAATGCAAATCAAAACTACAATGAGGTATCACCTCACACCGGTCAGAATGGCCATCATCAAAAAATCTACAAACAATAAATGGTGGAGAAGCTGTGGTGAAAAGGGAACCCTCCTGAACTGTTGGTGGGAATGTAAATTGATACAGCCACTATGGAGAACAGTATGGACGTCCCTTAAAAAACTAAAAACAGAACTACCATACGACCCAGCAATCCCACTACTGGGCATATACCCTGAGAAAACCATAATTCAAAAAAAGACATGTGCCACAATGTTCGTTGCAGCACTATTTACATTAGACAGGACATGGACGCAACCTAGGTGTCCATCGACAGGTGAATGAATAAAGAAGATGTGGCACATATATACAATGGAATATTACTCAGCCATAAAAGGAAATGAAATTGAGTTATTTGTGGTGAGGTGGATGGACCTAGAGTCTGTCATACAGAGCGAAGTAAGTCAGAAATAGAAAAACAAATACCGTATGCTAACACATATATATGGAATCTAAAGAAAAAGGTACTCATGAACCTAGTGGCAGGGCAGGAATAAAGACGCAGACGTAGAGAATGGACTTGAGGACACAGGGTGGGGGGAAGGGGAAGCTGGGGCGAAGTGAGGGTAGCACTGACATATATACACCACCAAATGTAAGACAGCTAGTGGGAAGCAGCAGCATAGCACAGGGAGATCAGCTCGGTGTTTTGCGATGACTTAGAGAGGTGGGATAGGGTGGGTGGGAGGGAGGCTCAAGAGGGAGGGGATATGGGGATATACGTAGGCATATGGCTGATTCACTTTGTTGTACAACAGAAACTAGCACAGGGATATATGTATACATAGAGCTGACTCACTTTGTTATACAGAAGAAACTAGCACAACACTATAAAGCCATTATACTCCAGCAAAGATGTTAAAAAAAAAAAAGACTACATCATTAACTAACCCTAAAAAGGGTGTCACTTTATAAAATCCCAATAAACGATAAAAGAACTACAACAAAATGTTAGGAAACAGTCTAGCAGTGTATGAAATAGAGAAATCTCATGGCCAAGTTGGTTTTATACCAGAAATACAATACTAGAAAAATCTTTAAATGTAATTTACCACATTAATAGATTAAAGGTAAAAAATAAGAAGATATCCTCAGTACATGGAGAAAAGCCACTTAAATTCCACACAAATGCACAATTAACAAACAAAAACACTTGTTAGAACACTCAAAACAAAAAGAGATTTCCTCCACTAAATGAAAGATATCCATGAAAAAAACTACAGAAAATCTTGGCAGCTAAATATCAGAAGAACTGCATTTAAAAGCAGAAACAGGAGAAGGCACAGGGGCGACTGTGGGCACCCAGCTCTGTGGCCTCAGATGCCGAGCCGAGCCTTTTCGGGAGCCCCACGGCCCAGCATGGAGTCAGCACGCCCATACTCAGCCCCCCAGTAGAGGCAGAGTGAACGCACCTTTCAAGCTCACACATCGAATCTCGGAGCTGGGGGCCCTGGGGCTGGGCTGGGAGGTCCATGCCGGCACACAGTTCAGGGCAGCAGGTCCCTCTGAGCCCCAGTGCCCCTCAAGTGACTGACAGCAGCTCCACTTTGACCGAGACAAGAGATTCAGCTCGGAGAGAGCTCAGAAGATTGCAGAAGAGTAAGACGCGGAGATCACCTTCCTCCCCACAGATACATCAGAAATACATCTACATGTGGAACAACTCCTACAGAACACCCACTGAACGCTGGCAGAAGACCTCAGACCTCCCAAAAGGCAAGAAACTCCCCACACACCTGGGTATGGCAAAAGAAAAAATAATAAACAGAAACAAAAGAATAGGGACGGGACCTGCACTAGTGGGAGGGAGCTGTGAAGGAGGAAAGGTTCCCACACACTAGAAGCCCCTTCATGGGCGGAGACTGTGAGTAGTGGAGGGGGGAAGCTTCAGAGCCACGGAGGAGAGCGCAGTAACAGGGATGCGGAGGGCAAAGTGGAGAGATTTCCGCACTCACCAGCCCGAAAGGCTTGTCTGCTCACCCGCCAGGGCGGGCGGGGGCTAGGACCTGAGGCTCGGGCTTCGGTCGGAAGCCGACAGAGGACTGGGGTTGGCGGCATGAACACAGCCTGAAGGGGTCAGTGCGCCACGGCTAGCCGGGAGGGAGTCCGGGAGAAGTCTGGAGCTGCTGAAGAGGCAAGAGACCTATTCTTCCCTCTTTGCTTCCTGGTGCGCGAGGAGAGGGGACTAAGCATGCCGCTTAAAGGAGCTCCAGAGACGGGAGCAGAGCTGCCAAAGAGACAAGAGACTTTTTCTTGCCTCTTTGTTTCCTGGTGCACAAGGAGAGGGGTTTAAGCATGCCGCTTAAAGGAGCTCCAGAGACAGGCGTGAGCCGCGGCTATCAGCGCGGACCCAGAGACGGGCATGAGACACTAAGGCTGCTGCTGCCGCCACCAAGAAGCCTGTGTGCGAGCACAGGTCACTATCCACACATCCCCTCCCGGGAGCCTGTGCAGCCCGCCACTGCCAGGGTCCCGTGATCGAGGGACAACTTCCCTGGAAGAAAAAACGGTGTGCCTAAGGCTGTTACAATGTCACACAGGCCTTTGTTGCTGCAGGCTCACCCTTCATTCCATACCCATCCCTCCCTCTGGCCTGAGTGAGCCAGAGCCACCTAATCAACTGCTCCTTTAACCCCTACCTCTGTGAGTGAAGAACAGACTCCCTGAGGCAACCTACACGCAGAGGCCGGGCCAAATCCAAAGCTGAACTCCAGGAGCTGTGTGAAAAAGAAGAGAAGGGGAACTCTCCCCCAGAAGCCTCTGGAGCAATGGATTAAATCTCCACAATCAACTTGATGTACCCTGAATCTGTGGAATAACTGAATAGACAAGGATTCATCCCAAATTGAGGTGGTGGACTTTGGGAGCAACGAAATATATATATTTTTTCCTTTTTCTCTTTTTGTGAGTGTGTATCTGTATGTTTCTGTGTGTAATTTTCTTGGTATAGCTTTGCTTTTACCATTTGTCCCAGGGCTCTGTCTGTCGGTTTATTTATTTATTTTTCTTTAGTATAGATTTTAGTGCTTCTTATCATTGGTGGATTTATTTCTTGGTTTGATTTTTCTCTTCTTTCTTTCTTTTTTTAAAATTACTTTTAATTTTTTAATTTTAATAATTATTTTTTTATTTTAATAATATTATTTTATTTTTCTTTCTTTATTTCTCCCTTTTCTTCTGAGCCATGTGGATGACAGAATCTTCATGCTCCAGACAGGTGTCAGGCCTGTGCCTCTGAGGTGGGAGAGCCAAGTTCCAGACATTGGTCCACCAGAGACCTCCCAGGTCCATGTAATATCAAAC
>NC_041224.1:116465293-116468188 GCF_002837175.3 Physeter macrocephalus | reverse complement strand
CTCTTCAATAAGTGGTGCTGGGAAAACTGGACAGCTACATGTAAGAGAATGAAATTAGAACACTCCCTAACACCATACACAAAAATAAACTCAAAATGGATTAAAGACCTTAATGTAAGACTGGACACTATAAAACCCTTAGAGGAAAATATAGGGAAAACACTCTTTCTCATAAACCACAGCAAGATCTTTTTTGACCCACCTCCTAGAGTAATGAAAATAAAAACAAAAATAAACAAATGGGACCTAATGAAACTTAAAAGCTCTTGCACAGTAGAGGAAACCATAAACAAGATGAAAAGACAACCCTCAGAATGGGAGAAAATATTTGCATATGAACAATGGAAAAAGTATTAATCTCCAAAATATACAAACAACTCATGGAGCTCAATATCAAAAAAACATACAACCCAATTAAAGATGGGCAGAAGACCTAAACAGACATTTCACCAAAGAAGACATACAGGTGGCCAAGAGGCACATGAGAAGATGCTCAACATCATTAATCATTAGAGAAATGCAAATCAAAACTACAATGAGGTATCACCTCACACCGGTCAGAATGGCCATCATCAAAAAATCTACAAACAATAAATGGTGGAGAAGCTGTGGTGAAAAGGGAACCCTCCTGAACTGTTGGTGGGAATGTAAATTGATACAGCCACTATGGAGAACAGTATGGACGTCCCTTAAAAAACTAAAAACAGAACTACCATACGACCCAGCAATCCCACTACTGGGCATATACCCTGAGAAAACCATAATTCAAAAAAAGACATGTGCCACAATGTTCGTTGCAGCACTATTTACATTAGACAGGACATGGACGCAACCTAGGTGTCCATCGACAGGTGAATGAATAAAGAAGATGTGGCACATATATACAATGGAATATTACTCAGCCATAAAAGGAAATGAAATTGAGTTATTTGTGGTGAGGTGGATGGACCTAGAGTCTGTCATACAGAGCGAAGTAAGTCAGAAATAGAAAAACAAATACCGTATGCTAACACATATATATGGAATCTAAAGAAAAAGGTACTCATGAACCTAGTGGCAGGGCAGGAATAAAGACGCAGACGTAGAGAATGGACTTGAGGACACAGGGTGGGGGGAAGGGGAAGCTGGGGCGAAGTGAGGGTAGCACTGACATATATACACCACCAAATGTAAGACAGCTAGTGGGAAGCAGCAGCATAGCACAGGGAGATCAGCTCGGTGTTTTGCGATGACTTAGAGAGGTGGGATAGGGTGGGTGGGAGGGAGGCTCAAGAGGGAGGGGATATGGGGATATACGTAGGCATATGGCTGATTCACTTTGTTGTACAACAGAAACTAGCACAGGGATATATGTATACATAGAGCTGACTCACTTTGTTATACAGAAGAAACTAGCACAACACTATAAAGCCATTATACTCCAGCAAAGATGTTAAAAAAAAAAAAGA
Organism: Physeter macrocephalus; assembly: GCF_002837175.3. NCBI lineage: Eukaryota > Metazoa > Chordata > Mammalia > Artiodactyla > Physeteridae > Physeter > Physeter macrocephalus. Next base: position 116,466,740 of record NC_041224.1, on the reverse strand, counting down.
CTACATCATTAACTAACCCTAAAAAGGGTGTCACTTTATAAAATCCCAATAAACGATAAAAGAACTACAACAAAATGTTAGGAAACAGTCTAGCAGTGTATGAAATAGAGAAATCTCATGGCCAAGTTGGTTTTATACCAGAAATACAATACTAGAAAAATCTTTAAATGTAATTTACCACATTAATAGATTAAAGGTAAAAAATAAGAAGATATCCTCAGTACATGGAGAAAAGCCACTTAAATTCCACACAAATGCACAATTAACAAACAAAAACACTTGTTAGAACACTCAAAACAAAAAGAGATTTCCTCCACTAAATGAAAGATATCCATGAAAAAAACTACAGAAAATCTTGGCAGCTAAATATCAGAAGAACTGCATTTAAAAGCAGAAACAGGAGAAGGCACAGGGGCGACTGTGGGCACCCAGCTCTGTGGCCTCAGATGCCGAGCCGAGCCTTTTCGGGAGCCCCACGGCCCAGCATGGAGTCAGCACGCCCATACTCAGCCCCCCAGTAGAGGCAGAGTGAACGCACCTTTCAAGCTCACACATCGAATCTCGGAGCTGGGGGCCCTGGGGCTGGGCTGGGAGGTCCATGCCGGCACACAGTTCAGGGCAGCAGGTCCCTCTGAGCCCCAGTGCCCCTCAAGTGACTGACAGCAGCTCCACTTTGACCGAGACAAGAGATTCAGCTCGGAGAGAGCTCGGAAGATTGCAGAAGAGTAAGACGCGGAGATCACCTTCCTCCCCACAGATACATCAGAAATACATCTACATGTGGAACAACTCCTACAGAACACCCACTGAACGCTGGCAGAAGACCTCAGACCTCCCAAAAGGCAAGAAACTCCCCACACACCTGGGTATGGCAAAAGAAAAAATAATAAACAGAAACAAAAGAATAGGGACGGGACCTGCACTAGTGGGAGGGAGCTGTGAAGGAGGAAAGGTTCCCACACACTAGAAGCCCCTTCATGGGCGGAGACTGTGAGTAGTGGAGGGGGGAAGCTTCAGAGCCACGGAGGAGAGCGCAGTAACAGGGATGCGGAGGGCAAAGTGGAGAGATTTCCGCACTCACCAGCCCGAAAGGCTTGTCTGCTCACCCGCCAGGGCGGGCGGGGGCTAGGACCTGAGGCTCGGGCTTCGGTCGGAAGCCGACAGAGGACTGGGGTTGGCGGCATGAACACAGCCTGAAGGGGTCAGTGCGCCACGGCTAGCCGGGAGGGAGTCCGGGAGAAGTCTGGAGCTGCTGAAGAGGCAAGAGACCTATTCTTCCCTCTTTGCTTCCTGGTGCGCGAGGAGAGGGGACTAAGCATGCCGCTTAAAGGAGCTCCAGAGACGGGAGCAGAGCTGCCAAAGAGACAAGAGACTTTTTCTTGCCTCTTTGTTTCCTGGTGCACAAGGAGAGGGGTTTAAGCATGCCGCTTAAAGGAGCTCCAGAGAC
>NC_041224.1:116461266-116464959 GCF_002837175.3 Physeter macrocephalus | reverse complement strand
TCCCCCCCCAGAGTCGCCCCCCACTTCCGTCCCCCTCCTTCCCCCCGGCCTGAGTGAGCCAGAGCCCCCGAATCAGCTGCTCCTTTAACCCGTCCTGTCTGAGCGAAGAGCAGACGCCCTCAGGCAACCTATACGCAAAGGCGGGGCCAAATCCAAAGCTGAACTCCAGGAGCTGTGCGAACAAAGAAGAGAAAGAGAAATCTCTCCTTGTAGCCTCAGGAGCAGCGGATTAAATCTCCACAATCAACTTGATGTACCTTGCATCGGTGGAAAACCTGAATAGACAACGAATCATCCCAAATTGAGGAGGTGGACTTTGAGAGCAAGATATATTATTTTTTCCCCTTTTCCTCTTTTTGTGAGTGTGTATGTGTATGCTTCTGTGTGAGATTTCATCTGTATAGCTTTGCTTTCACCATTTGTCCTAGGGTTCTGTCCGTCCCTCTTTTTCTTACTTAAAATTTTTTTTCTTAATAATTATTTTTTATTTTAATAACTTTATTTTATCTTACTTTATTTTATGTTATCTTCTTCCTTCCTTCCTTCCTTTCTTCCTACTTTTCCTCCCTTTTATTCTGAGCCGTGCAGATGAAAGGCTCTTGGTGCTGCACCCAGGAGTCAGTGCTGTGCCTCTGAGGTGGGAGAGCCAAATTCAGGACACTGGTCCACAAGAGACCTCCCAACTCCACGTAATATCAAACAGCAAAAATCTACCAGAGATCAACATCTCAACACCAACTACCATCTTCACTCAACGACCAGCAAGCTACAGTGCTGGACACCCTATGCCATACAACTAGCAAGACAGGAAAACAACCCCACCCATTAGCAGAGAGGCTGCCTAAAAACATAATAAGGCCACAGAAACCCCAAAACACACCACCAGACGTGGACCTGCCCACCAGAAAGACAAGATCCAGCCTCATCCACCAGAACACAGGCACTGATCCCCTCCACCAGGAAGCCAACACTGGTCCACAAGAGACCTCCCAACTCCACGTAATATCAAACAGCAAAAATCTACCAGAGATCAACATCTCAACACCAACTACCATCTTCACTCAACGACCAGCAAGCTACAGTGCTGGACACCCTATGCCATACAACTAGCAAGACAGGAAAACAACCCCACCCATTAGCAACAATGAACAACACAATAAATGAAATTAAAAATACTCTAGATGGGATTAATTGCAGAATAACTGAGACAGAAGAAGAGATAAGTGACCTGGAAGATAAAATAGTGGAAATAACTACTGCAGAGCAGAATAAAGAAAAAAGAATGAAAAGAACTGAGGGCAGTCTCAGAAACCTCTGGGACAACATTAAACGCACCAACATTCGAATTATAGGGGTCCCAGAAGAAGAAGAGAAAAAGAAAGGGACTGAGAAAATATTTGAAGAGATTATAGGTGAAAACTTCCCTATTATAGGAAAGGAAATAGTCAATCAAGTCCAGGAAGCACAGAGAGTCCCATACAGGATAAACCCAAGGAGAAACACGCCAAGACACATAATAATCAAACTGTCAAAAATTAAATACAAAGAAAACATATTAAAAGCAGCAAGGGAAAAACAACAAATAACACACAAAGGAATCCCCATAAGGTTAACATCGGATCTTTCAGCAGAAACTCTCCAAGCCAGAAGGGAGTGGCAGGACATATTTAAAGTGATGAAGGAAAAAAACCTACAACCAAGATTACTCTACCCAGCAAGGATCTCATTCAGATTTGATGGAGAAATTAAAACCTTTACAGACAAGCAAAAGCTGAGAGAGTTCAGCACCACCAAACCAGCTTTACAACAAATGCTAAAGGAACTTCTCTAGGCAAGAAACACAAGAGAAGGAAAAGACCTACAAGAACAACCCGAAACAATTCAGTAAATGGTAATAGAACCATACATATCGATAATTACCTTAAATGTAAATGGATTAAATGCTCCCACCAAAAGACACAGACTGGCTGAATGGAAACAAAAACAAGACCCATATATATGCTGTCTACAAGAGACCCACTTCAGACCTAGGGACACATACAGACTGAAAGTGAGGGGATGGAAAAAGATATTCCATGCAAATGGAAATCAGAAGAAAGCTGGAGTAGCAATTCTCATATCAGACAAAATAGACTTTAAAGTAAAAACTATAACAAGAGACAAAGAAGGACACTATATAATGATCAAGGGATCGATCCATGAAGAAGATATAACAATTGTAAATATTTATGCACCCAACATAGGAGCACCTCAATACATATGGCAAATACTAACAGCCATAAAAGGGGAAATCGACAGTAACACAATCATAGTAGGGGACTTTAACACCCCACTTTCACCAATGGACAGATCATCCAAAATGAAAATAAATAAGGAAACACATGCTTTAAATGATACATTAAACAAGATGGAGTTAATTGATATTTATAGGACATTCCATCCAAAAACAACAGAAAACACATTTTTCTCAACTGCTCATGGAACATTCTCCAGGACAGATCATATCTTGGGTCACAAATCAAGCCTTGGTAAATTTAAGAAAATTGAAATTGTATCAAGTATCTTTTCCGATCACAACGCCATGAGACTAGATATCAATTACAGGAAAAGATCTGTAAAAAATACAAACACATGGAGGCTAAACAATACACTACTTAATAACGAAGTGATCACTGAAGAAATCAAAGAGGAAATTAAAAAATACATAGAAACAAATGACAATGGAGGCACGATGACCCAAAACCTATGGGATGCAGCAAAAGCAGTTCTAACAGGGAAGTTTATAGCAATACAATCCAAAGAAAGAAAACTACAGGCCAATATCACTGATGAACATAGATGCAAAAATCCTCAACAAAATACTAGCAAACAGAATCCAACAGCACATTAAAAGGATCATACACCATGATCAAGTGGTGTTTATTCCAGGAATGCAAGGATTCGTCAATATATGCAAATCAATCAACGTTATACACCATATTAACAAATTGAAGGAGAAAAACCATAAGATCATCTCAATAGATGCGGAGAAAGCCAGCAATCAGAGAAGAAAAAGAAATAAAAGGAATCCAAATTGGAAAAGAAGAAGTAAAGCCGTCACTGTTTGCAGATGACATGACACTATACAGAGAGAATCCTAAATATGCTACCAGAAAACTAGTAGAGCTAATCAATGAATTTGGTAAAGTAGCAGGATACAAAATTAATGCACAGAAATCTCTGGCATTCCTCTACACTAATGATAAAAATCTGAAAGTGAAATTAAGAAAACACTCCCCGGCTTCCCTGGTGGTGCAGTGGTTGAGAGTCCGCCTGCCGATGCAGGGGACACGGGTTCGTGCCCCGGTCCGGGAAGATCCCACATGCCGCGGAGCACCTGGGGCCATGAGCCATGGCCGCTGAGCCTGCGCGTCAGGAGCCTGTGCTCCGCAATGGGAGAGGCCACAACAGTGAGAGGCCCGCCTACAGCAAAAAGAAAAAAAAAAACCAAAAAACAACTCCCATTTACCATTGCAACAAAAAGAATAAAATCTGTAGAAATAAACCTACCTAAGGAGACAAAAGACCTGTATGCAGAAAATTATAAGACACTGATAAGAGAAATTAAAGATGATACAAATAGATGGAGAGATATACCATGTTCTCGGATTGGAAGAATCAACATTGTGAAAATGACTCTACTACCCAAAGCAA
>NC_041224.1:116459917-116460454 GCF_002837175.3 Physeter macrocephalus | reverse complement strand
ATGCTCAACATCATTAATCATTAGAGAAATGCAAATCAAAACTACAATGAGATATCATCTCACACCAGTCAGAATGGCCATCATCAAAATATCTACAAACAATAAATGCTGGAGAGGGTGTGGAGAAAAGGGAACCCTCTTGCTCTGCTGGTGGGAATGTAAATTGATACAGCCACTATGGAGAACAGTATGGAGGTTCCTTTAGAAACTAAAAATAGAATTACCATATGACCCAGCGATCTCACTACTGGGCATATACCCTGAGAAAACCATAGTTCAAAAAGAGTCATGTACCAAAATGTTCATTGCAGCTCTATTTACGATAGCCAGGACATGGAAGCAACCTAAGTGTCCATCAACAGATGAATGGATAAAGAAGATGTGGCACATATATACAATAGAATATTACTCAGCCATAAAAAGAAATGAAACTGAGTTATTTGTAATGAGGTGGATAGACCTGGAGTCTGTCATACAGAGTGAAGTAAGTCAGAAGGAGAAAAACAAATACCATACGCTAACACATATATATGGAAT
>NC_041224.1:116455280-116459825 GCF_002837175.3 Physeter macrocephalus | reverse complement strand
TAGAGAATGGACTTGAGGATGTGGGGAGGGGGAAGGGTAGGCTGTGACAAAGTGAGAGAGTGGCATGGACATATATACACTACCAAACGTAAGATGGATAGCTAGTGGGAAGCAGCCACATAGCACAGGGAGATCTGCTCAGTGCTTTGTGACCACCTAGAGGGGTGGGATAGGGAGGGTGGGAGGGAGTGAGACACAAGAGGGAAGAGATATGGGAATATGTGTATATGTATAACTGATTCACTTAGTTATAAAACATATACTAACACACCATTGTAAAGCAATTATACGCCAATAAAGATGTTAAAAAATAATAATAATAAAAGGAGAAACAAGATTAGGATAGCAAAAATCATACTGTGATTCATGGGTGATGTGGTGTTAATACAGAACCTGCCCAAAATTATTTATTTACGGTTAAAAAAAAATCAACAAGAGGGAACAATAAACAAAAAATCAGGGTATCTCAGCAGGGGAAATCCAGGCAGCTTAAATGGTACTGCTAAGCTTTTAGTCCTTTAAACTGGGAGGTGAAATCAGAGGGGTCTATTTTATTACATTGCACAGCTCATATGTGTCACATATATATATATATATATATATATATTTGTAACTAACAAGCATTTCACATATTTGAATCACTTAAAACACATGATTTACCCATGTCCCCAACCACAAGCTTCTTCAGGGTTGGGAACAAGTCTTATCTTTAGTGATAAGTGGAGTCCGTTCAGTGCATGCTCGTTGAAACCTGGTACAACATTAAGTGCAAGACGAGCATGCCAAGTAGGGCAAGGGCATGAGCTGTTAGTCTTTACACCTGCTCTTCCTTCTGTCTGGAGCAGTCTGCTACTCTTCCCTCCCTACAGTTCTGCCATCCAAACACTTTCATCCTAGCCAAGCCCTTTCCATCCATCATTTAACCAAGTTGATGCCTCTTGCTCTGGAAAATCCTTCTGTGGCAAGCTCTCCTCCACCCCCAATGTCCCCCTCCTCATTAGGCACCTCTGCTCTCTCCTCCTATCACACCCTGATTTTCTCTAGCACAGCAATAATCCTCTATTTTCCACTAGCCCAATGAGTCTCAAAGTGTGTTTCTCAAACACATGCACCACCATCACCAGAGTGTTTGATAAAATACAGATTCTGGACCACCACCACCATCCTCCTACCCCCTACCCCACCCCATACGCAAAGCTAATAGAAACAATCTTAGGTGTCCTATCTGAGGATCTACATTTTAAACATTTCTAGGAATTTTTTGAGCACAGCAAAGCCAGGAGACCGCAGCTAACTTAACCTTGGAGAACAGGGGCAGCAACCGTTTTGTTCTGTGTTAGCCTTTTTCTGACATGCAGTAGACATTCAGTAAAGATAGGTCGAATGAATTAGAGAATATATGCAGTTTACCATTTCTTGTTTATTCTTTTCTGTCCTCCACTATCACTTGCAAGTAGATAAGAGTGCTTGATATCAAAGCTTAAGAGAAAATATTAGGGGAAGTATAAAATTGAAAAAGCTGCCATTCATTTTTAAATTTTAACAGTTGACCACCACTGGAAGACTGCAGTTTGAAAACTTTCAGGCTGTAGGACTCTTAAGTCTGCCAGTTTATTTCTCATGGAGTATCTACGGCCCATGAATACAGCTGAAGGTTAAATGGTGACATTTCTTGTGACCTTCATTTTCTAACTCACCAGCAACACTAGTTGCCATCTGTGTTCGGTGCCCTTACAGAACATGTTGCCCAAATTAGTGATAATCTGAAGGGATAATGTTGCCCCCCAAATCCTTTATGCTATCTAGTATATTTTCTTGATTAAAAGTAAATAACCCAATTATCTAACAACTATTTACTCTTTTTGTTTAATTAATTAAACACTCTATGATCTTCTTTCCTAACAGTTCTAGTTTAAGGATTTGTGTTTTTTTCTTCTAATCCCTACTTCTACTTGTTGCCATAATAGTCCCACATATATTTTATACCCTGGGTTTGAACATGTCCAGGGGCTTTAATTTATGAGACAGAAAGCAACTATGTTTCACAGACATTTCTATTTCCTCATTTAAGGAAAAATGCACTGGAAACCTCTGAAAATATTTCAATGAAATAGTCAATTCTCTATAAAGTTCAGAGATAAGTAACATTTCCCACTTAAAAATTCTGCCTTTTCTCATTGATTGATGATACTTCAACCTCTCTACGAGCCATTTTTGCTTCTACATCCTTAATACTCTGTATTTAATAGCATATCAAGGAGAAAACAAATTCTCATATTTTTCTTACATAATTTTATCTGAGTAATTCTGAGAAATCTCATTATTTCCTTAGCTTGGCTCTTAAATTTTCTTATTCTGTTTCCTGAAAATAAATTTCACTTTTCCTTTTTCTTTTATACTTAAGAGTTAAATCACATTTCATACATGACCTACTTCCTTCTAGGGCTCATAAAAAGTTATTTGCTAATTTGATTAATCAAGGAATTAAGTGTATTAATTAATCCAATAACTAGATTAGCTCACTCATAAATTCATTAAATGCTTATTAAGTGTCCATTGTATGATAAGCACTGGGCTGGGCACTAAAAAGTCAAAGAAGATAAAGTCCTTGCTCTCAAGGAGCTAATAGTTTAGTGGAAGAAATAGTATATCCTTTTTCTTCATCCTTTACCTACCTCTCCCTTCTTTCCTCTCCATTCTGTCAGTGTAGGTAGTTCTTTAGCCTCTGGTAATAGTTCTATTCCAGACTTACCTTCCACTGTTTTTATTCCTAACAGCATCCTAGGGCATTTTCCCTGCCACGGACCTTGAAAGGCAGTCGTAACTTCACTTCTTTATGTTATGCAACTCATCTTTGCCCTTTTCTTCCTGTAACATCTCTTCTTCCTAATAACTAGATTAGCTCACTCATAAATTCATTAAATGCTTATTAAGTGTCCATTGTATGATAAGCACTGGGCTGGGCACTAAAAAGTCAAAGAAGATAAAGTCCTTGCTCTCAAGGAGCTAATAGTTTAGTGGAAGAAATAGTATATCCTTTTTCTTCATCCTTTACCTACCTCTCCCTTCTTTCCTCTCCATTCTGTCAGTGTAGGTAGTTCTTTAGCCTCTGGTAATAGTTCTATTCCAGACTTACCTTCCACTGTTTTTATTCCTAACAGCATCCTAGGGCATTTTCCCTGCCACGGACCTTGAAAGGCAGTCGTAACTTCACTTCTTTATGTTATGCAACTCATCTTTGCCCTTTTCTTCCTGTAACATCTCTTCCTTTCCAAAACGAATTACTATGTTTAAGCATCTTTCTTGTTTTACACTGCATTATAAAATTTGCTTAAAAGACAGTGTCTCGCCCTCTCATTTAAATACTCTGCCTTGGAACGGTCTCACACTATCAATTTTCTCTGCTGCATTAAAGTTTCCTCCAAACATTAGTCTTCAAATAGCACATGTTTTTGTTGAGGATATACACATTTATCAGACTCAGGTTTCTCTATTTTTTTTTATCAAATAGTTGCTCTAAGTGCTTTGCTCTATGTGACATTAAATTTAATCTTTACAACTGTTTAGAGGTAAATAGCATTATTATCCCCATTTTACAGATGAGGAAACAGACACAGAGCAATGCTGTGACAAGTATCCCTGACTAGTTAAAGACAGAGCCAGGAGATAGACCCAAGTGGTCTGGCTTCAGAGTCTCTGTCTTTTGTTATCCATTATGCTATGCTGCTCTACAATAAAAGAGAGTTACCCTTTCTTATTCAAGGTACCCCAAGAAAATCTTTCAGTGCCCAACATCTATTCTGAGAGTATTAGGGAAAAAAAGGTTTCAGAAATGGTTTAGGTAATAGTCTATTTCCCAAAGAAATAGGCACAATCTTTCCCCTATAGAACTTCACAGGAAACACTGCAAGCCTTACAGATTTCAGCATATTAATACTAATTGATACTCTTAAGGCTTCCAAAAAAGAAACCCAGCAGCAAAATGTAATTACAACTATTTAATCTTTCTTGCTCCTTAAATGGTTAAGCTAACCATTTTTCTCTAGTAGTCCTTGATTTTCCTTGAATTCCCCCAAACTCTCCATTACTCAAGTCTATGTCCCAAATGTGTCCAGGGATTTTCTAAAGTAATTGCTAAAATACATCATCATTGACCATTTACGTATTTCTGACAGTCCTTTATATTCTAAATGGAAGGATAAGAAGTATATCCTTGTCCTGTGCAGCAGTGACAACCTACCCAGGATTCTCAGGTTTTCTCTAAATACTTCCTCAAAAATAAGAAACTAATACCTCCAAGGTGTTAATTAGTAAAAGTATTGCTTTGTTTCCTTTAGCTTCTAATAACTGAAAACAAACCTTTCATTCTAGTGATTTTATTTTTTAAAATTTATTTATTTATTTTGGTCTGGGTTGGGTCTTCGTTGCTGTGTGCAGGTTTTCTCTAGTTGTGGCGGGGGTGGGGGCTACTCTTTGCTGTGGTGCGCAGGCTTCTCATCGCGGTGGCTTCTCTTGTTGCGGAGCACGGGCTCTAAGCGCACCGGC
>NC_041224.1:116452093-116455270 GCF_002837175.3 Physeter macrocephalus | reverse complement strand
GACTTCAGTAGTTGCAGTGTGTGGGCTCAGTAGTTGTGGCTCGCAGGCTCTAGAGCGCAGGCTCAGTAGCTGTGGCACACGGGCTTAGCTGCTCTGCAGCATGTGGGATCTGCCTGGAGCAGATATCGAACCTATGTCCCCTGCATTGGCAGGTGGATATCTTAACCACTGCGCCACCAGGGAAGTCCCTCATTCTAGTGATTTTATAATCAAGATTTCCACAATGAAAATCTGTATATGATCTCTTACTGACTTCAATAAAACATTTCTCTATGGTAAATGGCCCCTTAAATTGTTTTATTCTGGATCTTCTGCCCCTCAGTCTTTGTTTCTCCTGCTAACTCTAAACTACCTCAATCCCCTTAACTGTAGGGTATTTCGGACCTGTCAAACTTTGCAGTAAGAGTGAAACTTGTAGGCTGTTACACACTGAGTAGAATAACATCAGGTTGAGAACTAGACGGACCAAAAGTTCCTTAGAACACTTGCCCAACATTACTGATAATAGCATTATTAGAACCCCAAACTCTCATTTTAGTGACCTTTTCTTGGCAAAATGTAGATCAATTAAAAATGAAAGCCTTTTGAATTGAATAGGAATTAAACATGTCATTGATTTCATGATGTCATCCTAGACATCACAAGCCTTATTTTTGTTAGTTATTCAAATTAGATTTGGTAAGTTTCCCTCTTCTAGGGAAAGGTGATGGCCATGTAGTTAAGTTTTCCACTTTTACTAAAGAACCACTGAAACTATTCACTGTACATTTTTACAATGCAACTTAGAAATACCACCATGAATTCAAACTGTAGCAGTTGACAGAAGGCAAACAAGGTAAAAATGTACAATAGTATGTCTGGTCCAAAAACTACATTCCTTTGCAGGCTGTGCTGTTTCTATGCAAATGTTTATACAAACAGAAGATAATCATAGCTCAATACAAACCGCTACCAATTATATTTGAAGAAAAAATCCAATGTACTCATTTTCCTTCTATATTAATGCTAACATATTAACATTGTAATATCATTTGTGCATATGGAAAGCTTACTTATATAAGTAAAATACACTGTTTTAATGTACACAAAGAAAGTTACATGTTATCTCAAATATAAACTTCTAATCCTCACCTAAGTATCAAAGTGATGACTGATGGATCCTCTACCTCTAATAAGGGGTGATACAATTTTCACATTAAGTATAATCAAATCCTTGGAACCCATTTATATTTCACTCTTGGTTTTCTCCAGTGTACCAGTTTCTCTGCAATTGAGCATTCAAGCTTCGGTAATTTTTCAATTCAGAGCCTTTTCTTTTTCATACCCTACTTTATATGTGGCCCTCTGTTATCCTTCCTATTTCCACAATATCTTACATGATCCTCACAGAACTGGAAGATATTTTTCTTTATAAGAGGTGATGGCAGAGAGAAAGTGGATAGATTTACCCTGAAGTTTCAGTTTATTAGCAGTTCTGACTGCTGAAAAAGTTAAAAGGTGTCCTTTGAAATGGACTTGTCACTTAATTCACTTAACAAGCACTTAACAAGCACCTACTATGGGCTGGGTAACTTTCCGAGGTGGTGGGAATACACAGGTAAATTGGATAAGTGTATTGTCTTTAAGGAGCAATCAGTCTAGCGAGGAAGTCAGACTCATTACTTAACTAAATAAGGTGTCATGAGTGCTCTACCAGAGGTTTGCATAAATACCATAGATACCCTACAGAGAGGGCAGCTAACTCTATTTGCTTAAAAATGTATATATCATCTAGAAAACAGGGGAACTGGGCCTTCAAGTCTATGTAAAACTCTGTTAGGTGAAAAATAGGAGAATATTCCTAGAAGAAGAAACAGCACATGAGAGGGCATGGAGTTGTAAAGAGCATATTGTGTCCAGGGCATGGTGAGTCATTCCTTGTGATTTTGGATCAGGGTTCATAGGACAGACTATTACGAGATGAGAATACGTGAAATGCAGACATAGAAAATAAAGTTATGGTTACCAAGTTGGACACAGGGAGGGATAAAGTAGGAATTTGGGATTGGCGGATGCAAGCTACTGTGTATAAAATAGATAACAGCAAGGTCTTACTGTACAGCACAGGGAACTATATTCAGTATCTTGTAGTAAACGATAATGGAAAAGAATCTGAAAAGAATATAGATCTGAATGTATATTCAGATACATATATGTATCTGAATCACTTTGCTGTACACCAGAAACTAACACAACATAGTAAATCAACTATACTTCAATTTAAAAAAATTCTTTAAGGTGAATTGGACCAATAAACAAGAAAGGAGAAGGACTCACGAGTTTTGAGTAGTCTAGGACTTCCCTGGTGGCACAGTGGTTAAGAATCCACCTGCCAATGCAGGGGACACAGGTTTGAGCCCTGGTCCAGGAAGATCCCACATGCCGTGGAGCAACTAATCCCGTTCACCACAACTACTGAACCTGCACTCTAGAGCCCACGAGCCACAACTACTGAGCCTGCGCACCTAAAGCCCGTGCTCCACAACGAGAAGCCACCGCAATGAGAAGCCCGCACGCCGCAACGAAGAGTAGCCCCCACTCGCTGCAACTAGAGAAAGCCTGTGCGCAGCAACGAAGACCCAATGCAGCCAAAAATAAAATTAAATAAATAAATAAATTTATTTTTTTAAAAAAAGAGTTCTGAGTAGTCTAGTGTAGCTAGTCAAGCTGTATTTCTGAAGGATAATTTTGGCATTAATTATCACTGGGCTGGAGGGAGAAAAGAATGAACACAGAGAGAACTGAGGGGTATGTACAAGTTAAAAATACAGAATACAGAAGAATAAAAAGCTGCATTAAAAAAAAATAAGAAGTTAAAATAGCTGATGAAACCATGCTCCCCTTTCAAATAATCTTAAGGGTACTTTAGGCTCTAGTTTTATGGCTCATATACCAATACTTCTCAAATTTAATATGCATAGGAATCAACTGGGGACCTTGTCAAAATTCAGATTTTTTTTTTTATACAGGACAGTCTCTAGATCCATCCACGCCCCAACAAATGACCCAATTTCGTTCCTTTTTATGGCTCAGTAATATTCCATCGTATATACGTACCACATCTTCTTTATCCATTCGTCTGTCGATGGGCATTTAGGTTGCTTCCATGACCTGGCTATTGTAAATACTGCTGCAAGG
>NC_041224.1:116438361-116451582 GCF_002837175.3 Physeter macrocephalus | reverse complement strand
CTCCATACTGTTCTCCATAGTGGCTGTATCAATTTACATTCCCACCAACAGTGCAAGAGGGTTCCCTTTTCTCCACACCCTCTCCAGCATTTGTTGTTTGTAGATTTTCTGATGATGCCCATTCTAACCAGTGTGAGGTAATACCTCATTGTAGTTTTGATTTGCATTTCTCTAATAATTAGTAATGTTGAGCATCCTTTCATATGCCTCTTGGCCATCTGTATGTCTTCTTTGGAGAAATGTCTATTTAGGTCTTCTGCCCATTTTTCGATTGGGTTGTTTGTTTTTTTTTAATATTGAGCTGCATGAGCTGTTTCTATATTTTGGACATTAATCCTTTGTCCATTGATTCGTTTGCAAATATTTTCTCCCATTAAAATTCAGATTCTTATTCAGTATGTAGGAGAGGAGAGGGGGCCTGAGATTCTGCATTTCTAACAAGCTCCCAGGTGATGCCAATAGTACTGGTCCATGGACCACACTTTGAGTAGCAGTGCCATAATTAGTCAATAAGTTTATGAATTCATTTCTTGAAAAAAGTCAGCAATGAAAACCAAATACTTGATCACTGTTGATTATATGGGTACAAGGAAGCATATATGTTTGTCTTCCAAAATCCCTTAAGAAATGACATGAAACACTTGCTAAAAATCTGCAGTGAACAGCAAGAGATTCTAGTCACCTCTCATAGGAGGTATAGTGCCTTCAATTCCCAGAGCATACACTCCGTAGAAAAAGCCTGTTAATAGTTGCCATTTAAAATCTCGAATTTATTCCAGTAATCACATCGAAATTCTTTTTCAGGCTTATGCGGCTATTTATGATAGGAAGAAGAAATATCTGAAAGGTATATGTTCCTAGCAGAGACAATCTTTAATGACTGCCACTGCAGTAATGCGGTTTTAACATTAACCTGCTTGGTTACTGCCAAGAATATATGGCATTAAACAGAAGACCTTCATTTAGTTTATCATTTCATACTGTATATGTTGACCCTCCATCTAGAGCAGAACCATCCATAAGGATGAAGCCTCAATGGTTCTTGAAACAGTCAACATCGCATACCAGAAATGTAACATGGGGAGGAAGATGTGAACAATGCATCTTGATTCTGAATGCTTGACTTTCCTTCTAAGAAAGCAACTTTACCTGGATTTCAAGTTCTCCTCTCATCATTTTCCTGGTGCACTGTGACACAGATGGTGTTAGGTAATTTTATGTACTCCATCTAAAAGCATCAGTTCCCCTTTTCATTGACCACTCCATGCTGTTCACACAAAGGAGACATATTGGTGATTTATCTGGTGTAGTACAAATCAAGACCAAACAAAGGCAATTCATTCCAAATCAGGACCTAGCCCTGAGCTGGAGAAACTCAGATATCCCTTGATTGTTGCAAAAGCAATCACTTTTTTTTTTTATCTTGTTTTCCTCCCTCCTCCACTAAAAATAGTAGGGGGAAAAGTGGTAAAAGAGCTATGGAAGTGAGAAGTTATAGAGTAGCAAGTATTTCCATCTTATCATTTGATCTAAACTACTTTAAGAAGTATCAGTACTGAGGAAAAAATTTTTTTAAATCACCTTAAATATACAGAGTAATAATAAACTATCCAGTTAAACTTGAAAAATTTTGTCCTAACCAAAAATACATTTGCCACATTTTCATCTAATTTATTTGCAACTGAACAATTTAAGTAATATTAAATGATACCAACTGCTTGGCTGGAACTTGTGAAGTTTTCCTGGTATAAGGGAATACTTTACTAAGATGTTTTAGAACATAAAAAGCAAAAACAATGCTGGAAAAAAAGTGTTCTTTTTGTTCTAGGGTCTGTTTAGAAAATATTGCCATGTAGCATTTACGGTAACAGCTGTACGGTTAAACTTTAGGCACAAACTGAACTGCAGAGGATCTGCTGCATAAATAAAATCCCCATGGCAACTAAATGTGCTACTAGATAACAGAGAAAAAAGGATTTATGTGTTTGCTGAGCTGTCTTGCCCTAAAGGAATTCTCCAGGCAAACGCAGGCCACCTGCCACATGTTATATTAAGCTCAGCCTTCTGGACTTATTTTCAAATCCACAGCAAAAAGGTCCAACACTACTTTTATTTGGAAGTTTCATTGTTCTTCATTCCCAGCCCCACCAAAAATAAACAATTCATTTTTCCACTTGCCTGCTATATTTTGCCCTGGATACAAAAGATAATTAATGAATTTGTTTGTGCTCCTAAACATTTTGTTGATCTTACTGAAATAACAAGCATATGTATAACAAAAAGGTTTATTTTTAATTTGTAGATTTGTAGATTCTGTAAAGTTTTTTTTAAAAGTTGAAATATATAACTTGCCTTCTCCAACATAAGGTAAACTGTATGGGAGAATAACGGTGGTTGATGAGGAAGTTTCAAAGAAGATGGATGATAGGGAATAGAAGAGCAAGATTAACATTTTTTGTGAATTTCACATGTAAAATATTTATAGTTTCTTCCTTCTTGAAGGATAGTGGGAGCTATAAACATTCTAGGATTTTGTTATAGGTGGTGTTATTAAATCAGTTAATTTTAAAATAATTATTTGAAAAATGTCTTTTCTTCTAAGTACATTTTCCCACCTCTAATTCCCATACCTAAAGGTACTTGTTGATAATACTGAAAGATGATGTAATAACATTTAAGTGTTTTTGAATATGTGAAAATAAAATGTGATACATAGTACCTGAACTGAGAGAGAAAAAAAGACAAAAATTCATTATGTGGGAGTCATTCAATATAATTCCCTATTGGACTGGGAATGGGGAATTGGACTAGAATATGCAGCTCCAAATTTGAGGTCTACTTCAACTCTAATATAAATGTTGCCCTTAAAGAAATAATGACAGAGTTTTCACCCATAAATAATCCTAACTTTTATCTGTTCCTCAACCCTGACTAAATTGTATAGATATTAAGAGCATAAATTTAGGCTATTTCTGTATTGGTTGATATGGAAGTGAAAGGGGAAAAATTAGCCAATTGACAGACAAAAATGTCAAGGAAGATTTTGATACTAAATAATTGATTTGTTGCTTTCATTCACCTCGTGGGGGGGCATGTATTGAGTACAACAACAAATATTTCAGGTATGTAATAATATCAATGAAAGTATTAATTATAATTTTACTAAATAAAATATGTAAATTTATTTTAAAAAGAGGGTTACAATTTCAATAGGATTTTATTTGTTGTCTCTCAGAAATATATGGCCTTTTACAGGTAGCTTTCTACAGTATCGTCTAAGGAATGAGCAAGTCTTCAAAAAGCTCTTGATTTTTACAAAACTCAAGTCTAGCTATTCTGTAATACAATCAAATCTAAATTACCACAGCACAGGAACACAAAGAAACACCAGATTCTTCACCTTCCACAGACAACTCTTGCCATTCTAGTTAATATAAACTTTTCAACAGCAAGGCCATTTCTCTGTTGTGATAGTAGATAGCAGAAATCGCAAGTGACCCCCCGCCCTCAGCCGCCTTCAGTAGAAGTAGAGTCTTCAGAGATGCTTCTCAGTACTCAGTTTCAGGTAAATCTAGATGTATAACAATAGCTCTCAAATATTTTTTGTTTGCTACCCTCTTAGACTAGTCAAAATACCCTCAGGCCTTGAACCCCCTTTGTCTCCACCCCACATTGCAACACAAACATAATGTTGCAATACTGATATATATCGTTATACATTAGTTATATAAATTAGGATTGTATATAATCATAAAGAGCATATTATATGTGATTTTATATTACAAAGCAACAACCTATTAAAACTTTCTAAAAATCAGTATTTATTAACTATTTTGGCCACAGGTAATGGCCAAAATACCACTTTCTCTTCCTGGGCATACAGTTGGACTCTATGTTCCAGATTCCCTTGCAATTGAATGTAGCCATGTGACTGAGTTCCAACCCACAGAATACGAGCAGAAGTGATTGTGTGCTACTTCTAGGCCTGGCCCATTATAAGCTTCCACAGGTGATGCTACTTGCTCTTCCTGCTCCTAGCTAACTGGGACAGAGACAACACTCAGAATGATTCTGGACATCTGCCATAGCTTCTGTCAGTTTGGGTCTCTGAAATGACTGGTAGAAGCAGCAACTTCCTGTCCACCAGTAAAAACACATGTTGGAAAATTCTAAAATAAGAAACTATGGTGTTAAGTTATTGAAATTTTAGGGTTTTTTAAAGCAGCTAGCATTGCCCTAATATAACATTTATCTTAGTTATTATTGTAAGTTTTTTTTAAAGGAAGACATTCATAAACAGCCCATCAGATAAAGTGGGGAGAGGTTATATATGCATACATATTTATGTGCATATATATGTATATATATGCCTGTGTGGATATGTTTGTTTGCTCATTTATTTCAGAAATTATTTATATTTGATTCCTATATGAACTACAACATGTGTTGTAACATGTTTATCTTGGAAAGTTGAGGAATTTTGCAAATTACTACACACGATTCCTAACAAGAGTTAGCTCCTGTAGCTTCATAAGGAGCAGAAAGTAGCATGTATACTGTTTAACTTCTAAATTATCAGCTACGTCTATATGAAGGTGTTGCAGTAAAATATATAGATAGCAACTCAACTAGAAGGCTGCCCTTACTGAGCAGAGTAGCATTTTAAATGATTTCCTCCAAAAAGTCACTTAAAGATACCCGAGGAGCTTACAAAAGATTTGAGACCTGACCTCTTTTGTTGTTTTAAAGGGAAATTACAGTTCGGACGAGGTTCCCATCTGTATTGCAAATAATAGATACTGTCCTAACTCAAGTATTTAAGATGAATCTTGGAGTCTGTTAAAATTATAGAGGTCCTTTTACTGGAAAAGACCTTTTACAGATCTTTTAAAGTCTATGAAATTGATTTTAACTTACAAGTCAAGGAGCTAGCAGAAAGATTGCTCCCAAACTATGAGTTAGACTAAGTCACTGGACAGATGCAGGTCACCTTCATACCATTTTCCATATATGTCTTAATTATAAGTCACTGCTCAGAAATCTCAGAGAAACTAGTCAAAGTTTCTACCAAAACAATCTTTGATAGATTCCATGTAATACAAACAAGAGAGAGTGATGACTATCTCATAGCAAAAAATTGCTTTCAAAGTTATTTTCATATTCTAGTAACTCATAGGATGATTTCTAAATAGCATGCATTTCTTAGTTACTTACTTTACTCAACTTCTCTGTTAAGACCTAACCCCTTATAGAACATGCACTGTCCCTTTCATCATCATATTGTTTTATCCTCCCAAAGCAGCCGATGGTCCTTCATAACCTCAGACTCAGAAGAGATGCCTTATGACATCAGTATTACATGTTCACCTTCTGAATTTTAAAACATACCTATCATCATAAGCATTGAGAAAGAGTTGACAGAACTGCGTATATGATCTTTCTTTCTCCACTGACAAAGCTCTAGAAAGAGAAGCTTGAATTGACTATCTTCTTGCTGATTCTTCTCTCTTTAAACATTTGAGACCTAGTTTCCAATACTTTCACTATGTTAAAATGGTTCTACCAGGAAGTCCCAAATAACCCTCCAAAGGTCAAAGCCAACAGCCTTTTTTCAGTCCAGTCTTCAGGACATTTCTCCAATCCCTTTACAATATTAACCTTTTCCTTAATATACCCAAAGCACTCTGAGCAGAGACTGGGCCATGGTAAGCACTCAATAATGTTAGTAAAGTCACTACTATTATTCATTCTTCAAATTCTATTCTCTCATGTCCTTGGCACAGGAATCTTATTCCCTTCCATCCCTGACTGGTTTGTTGTGGTCATGGCCACCTCCTCCTCCCATGTCCTAAAGTCAACTTTTCCATAGCCCATTTCCTCAGGCTTCTTTTCCTTTTATTACAAATTTTTGCATTTTTTAATTACAGCATTTTAACCTAGCCTAATACACATATAATCTCTAGATGTTGCATATTCTATTGATGAGACCTCTTTCATAGTAAAAGTTGCTTCTTCAATTTCTTGACTTATAATCCTGCTTAGCTTTCCCCTGGGCTATTACAAATGTAAAAGTGGATTTTGTCAGTAAGTAGAATTTACATGAACACCACATATATATATGATAAACCCAAAATATGCCTGCTAAAACTCTTATTGCTGCAGCATTAAGTAAATGTAAGGCTCAGACAGAGAAGGAGGTTCTCATCTATTGATTGCATTTGTGTGATTGCATTTCTCAGTCATTACTGATGACTCTTACAAGGTGCACCCTTTGAATAACCCACAAAGTTTGTCAAATACCCAAGCTTTCTGTAAGGCAGTAACCTTACCACCCTATTAGTGTCTCACAGATTCTCAGTAGCACAGCATCTTTCTGCTTGAATCTATGTGCATTTGATTTCAAATGCCTCTCTGCATATGAATCCCAGGAAGCAGTAGAAGAAATGTGCTGAATAGCATTACAAAGTCAGGGCCTGTGCAGGCCTCCAACAATGAACTTACTTTGACTCATTAAAAAATACAAACTAACCCTCTTGTTTTGTTTCAGGAAACCTGTACATTAATAACGGAATATTAATGCAATAATGGAATATTGCTCCTGGAGATGCAAATTATAAAGTGAGTTGGTTTGCTTTGTGAATAACTATGGCAAATTCAATCTAAGACGAAAATAGGACCATTTTGAAAATAATTCTAACATTTCTTTATAAAAGTCTGCATTCGTATAAAGCAGCTGTGCCAATTAAGCTTTTGTTATCAGCTTCAGAATCATCCCTGTGGGGCTGGGGCTCTGCAAATTCCATTTCTCCTCGGGCAGATGCTCCATGTAAGGCAATGTCACAGGGGGCACTAAGGGCTCAAAGGGGAAGGGAGATGCTCTCTGTGGGCTTCCTGGCTGGTTCTGTTAGCACCGACCCAATGGTGTCTCTTCACCCTAACAGTGGCAGTTCCTTCCAGTGGCTGTAGCTGAACACAGTTTGCTGCTTTTCTAACACTGCAAGATCAGTTTCATCTGCCTTTCCAGAGACACCAGCACAAACTGGTCCACGTTCCCTCTTCAGAGGTCTGAGTGCCAGCTTCACGGGGTCTCTCTAAGCTTTAAGTCTTACTAATTCCAGGCTCTTCTCTTGTCCCCCTCATCCTGGTGATAGTACTCGATTTCCACATTGTTATCTACATGATTTGTCCATGTTCTCATTTTACCCTCTCAGTTGCTAGTTAACAACATTGTACCTAGTTAATTTTTTATATTAAATTTTCTCCATTCAAACAGATGGGGTGGCTCCCAACCCCTGACTGGACCTCCTGATACAGAAATTTTGTAGCACCTTCCATTTAAATTTCAATTTCTCAAAGTATGTTCTAATGATTATTAATGCTCTAAGATACTAAAAAAAAAAAAATTGAAAAGGTTTCGTGTTGAAAAAAGTTAGGGAAACAGCACATTACAGCCCTGCCATGGTCTATTACTAGGTAATATAGCAATGAGAAAATTAAATGCTTTAAGAAATCCTACTATGAAAATGGCTTAACAATGCTTTCCAAACTTATTTCAACCTGGAAAACTTCTTTACATAATTTTTATTAACATTGTTGAACTTGAGTTCAGTAGAACACACGTTGGGACTTGTTAGTCTTGGCTACTCATTGCATGTTTAACTTACAACCCTTTCAAATCACTTTGTATTTTATAGGCAGATCATAAAATATTAGTCATCCATTAAAATCTATAAGCTAAGTATGAAAATATTTACTATTTTTAAGTATTCAAATAAATATATGCATATGTATAATCTTGATTAATATATGTTTCCACATGTATGTGTATATAACAGATAATATTTGTTAAATAAATTGGATATTAAATGATTAGGGTCATCCTGAAATCAGTTCTGCCTAACAGAATTCCCACTCATCATAATATATTGTAAACTTATCAGCAAAATACTATTACTAGGAGCTCTTAGCCAGACACAGAAATTGTCTTCTTACAAAGCTGATGTTTGAGTTGTTGGTCTACTTGTATTTACAACTATTAAAATCAACATCTGAATTACAGATAAAAGGTTATGTGTACATGACTGTTTGAATGTAAAAATAGAGATTCTTATACTTTCATAAACAGCATTGCTGCATAATGCTAAGGTCCATCCCAGTTTAATCCATGCTCAATAAAATAATCTAAAACAGAATCAACTTTATCATTACACTCTCAACACAAGAAACCCCAGATCGCTCAAATATATAAACAAACATCCAGGACTGAATGTATACCAGAAAAATCATATTACTTTTGCAATAACTAATACAGTATTTTACAAAAAATAAATAAACTATACTGGAGTCTCATTTAAATACTTCCTAGTATGCTAATACCTATATGTTCTGCAGATTTCATTCTACTCATTCTATGAATGTAATTCCCAGAAGCCATACGAACGTAATAAAATTTTTTAGAGAATAATTGCTAGGTAGTAGGCATGGAGTTAGGGTTATACACGTAACATCTTGAATCTTTTCCAAAAAAACCACCAAAACCCTGCAAACTTAGTAATATCACCCCCATTTTACAGATGAGAAAACTGAGGTTTGAGAGGTTTAAAAGCTTTCTTCTAATTATACAATTTCTATTTGGTAGAGAATGGACCCCTTCTGTGACAAAATCCTGAACTCACATGGGTCTTTGAAATGGTAAATGATTGTGGTAACATAGAGATGTTCCAGTGCAATTCAAAATCAGTTCAGGCAATGTGTTTCTTTATTATTACTAGGAATAGTTTACTGGACTTTGTAATAAATCAAATCAGGACTGTAAAGAAAACAAGATAAAACAAAATCCTCTTCACAAACACATAAAAAAAAAACCAGTATAAGTTTTACTCTAACTTGATCTTTGTTAGATGCGATCACATAAAATACTCCACCAATAGATATGACAAATGCACTTTATATTTCAATGTGTCAAACCATTTCAATGCTCTGAAACTATGTTGAAGCTGGCAGGCAAGCAGACTATATTAAATTTTTCTCTGGAATCGACTTCAATTCTAGACTGAATTATTGGAATTTTAGTGACCCTAAAAAAGGCTGTCAGAAATGATATTCAACGCAGAGTTTTCAAATCTAATGCTCTATTACACATACTTCACATAAAATAATATAGTTCCAATATAAACAAACCAGTCAAAAACAACATTCTACTTCACATAAAATAATATAGTTCCAATATAAACAAACCAGTCAAAAACATTCTATTTGTTCTTGTAATTTTGTACACATTTTGATATTGATTTGTCACAGCAGATTCTTAAATGTATTTGCTTCTTAAGAGAAAATTCACAGGCTTTACTTTATAATTCAATAGTTTGTTCGGATATGATGTAGTTATGTTTGCCCAAAATGTTTCTTTTATTTTTAATGCACATCCGCACAATAAACAGCTAGCTAATAGCTATTAGCAGTCCTGGGTTCCTCAAAACTATTTTCTACTTTGTTTTGTTTTTTGCACATAGAACAAAATTGTGTTAAGTGATTTCCAGCAATGCACAACCAGTTGCACTGGGAGTCCAATTAGCCGTCTGTGAAAGCGGAGGTGGCTTATATCCCTTTTCTAGCTCTGACAGGAGGACAGGCATCTTTCACTGCATGGAAGTCCTGAAACTAGGAATTTACAAAGCAATTCAATCTTGAATTTATTCTATTTTTCTAAAAATTAAAAACACATTGTAGGGGCTTCCCTGGTGGCGCAGTGGTTGCGCGTCCGCCTGCCAATGCAGGGGAACCGGGTTCGCGCCCCGGTTTGGGAGGATCCCACATGCCGCGGAGCGGCTGGGCCTGTGAGCCGTGGCCGCTGGGCCTGCGCGTCCGGAGCCTGTGCTCCGCAACGGGAGAGGCCACAGCAGAGGGAGGCCCGCATACCACAAAAAAAAAAAAACAAAAACACATTGTACATGCATCTATATTTTTGCCATTGCTCCTGCAGCTGGCTGCTTTACACAATATCAATATCATGCTCCTGGCAAAGAATGTCAAACCTCAAGAAGTGTTAATGTAAGAAAAGGGAGAAATAAATGGAAAGCCAGTTTACTAACTTATAAACACATCATTTCAAACTTCTACCGCTTGTAGAAGATACATTTTTTGTACTGTATGAAGCCACAGCTGGGTATCTAACTTGATCTTTTGATTGTCTAGCCCTGTGACAGACAGCAAGGAGCCAGAGGGGATCCCACAGTAAAGAGCCCAGCTCAGAAGTGGGCCTGGTTAAATCCACACCTGCAGCCTTTAACTCTGCCCAGAGGCACCAGAGAAACTGATGACACAAGGGCCAGTGCCATTCAACTGGAAGTGATAGCCAACCGTCCCCAACCCAGTGCTAAAGATGAATGCAGTTAACAACAAAGCAATGCATTTGCATGCACACACACAAACGCATACACACACTTATTTTCAGATGGATCATTTTAAGATACTCATTTTACTCATAGTGTTAAGGGATAAAGACTATCTGGCTTAGTAGAATTCCAAATTGAAATAGGAAATTCTACAGTATTCTTGGTTTTATGATGTTTTATTGCGTGAACTGAGGCACACTGTTTAGACTTTTGTGTATTAGTCCTGAGGCAAGAAGATCACTAATATCTGCCTTTTCAAATTATTTTCCGAAAATAAAATAATCTTTAAGAATTACAGATTATCATCATTACCCTGTGCTTAAGTAACAGCTTTTCTCTTCATTTAAGAGCCGTCTCCTGTGGCAGTCTGAGGCATAGTCACATTCCTAATTTTTCAAAAGGTTCAACTCCTTAGCCAAATGATTTGTTAATGATTTGTTAATGATTTGTTTCCTCTTTTGTTTATTTTGACTAGCAAACATCTGATATGTAGCAATCCTAAAAATTTGACTGTAATCCAGTTAGGATCAGCCTGGCTCACCAATATGGGGTGAACTTACACTGAATTACAAGCTTGGACATGAGTTGACAAGTTAGCAATAGGTAGCAGGTTAGATTTCTTCTGAATTCCTGCTGTTATTCGTGGAACGGTTTTGGCAGTCAATTCATAAACTATAGGTAAGGATATGCTTACTTCCCTCAAAATCATGTCCATTAGCTTTAGAAATGAAGACTAGCTTTTCTTACAAAATAATTTCCAAAGTTTTACAAAGAGGAAGTAAAAGTCGACCTTGGATGAGTATGTCCGTGTATCAGTGTAAGGAAATATCTTCAACAAGAATTTGGAACTTTGAAGGTAGCCAGGACGTAAATAGGTCATGCAATCTAGGCCTTTCGATTGTACTTAAAGAAAGCTGGTTGCCACCTTTGGCTGACTTTATTTCATGTAACTATTACAAAATCACAGTCCATAGAGTCAACGTTTCTTTGATATCTAGGCTTCCAAGAAAAAGCAACAGACATGTCTCCCAATTTAATCTATTCCCTAATGGGAATAATTTTGACACTAGTCATGTAAACTAGCAAAGAGCACCAGTCTGACTCATAACATTACTAAACTATTTTTTAACTAAGATTTATTTTTGTTTCAGGAGCATAATTTTAATCCATTTTTTCCTAAATAACAATCTATGTTCACTACGTATGCCTGCATTAACACAGCACTAATTGCTACAACCAGTGCTAACTTGGGACTAATTAACACTAGCTATTGCCTAGTCCTGTAATTTATCTGTATATTGATCTAGTATTGTCTGAGTCACTATGACAAGGAGTAGTTTTTGCTGTGCCTTAGCAATCCACATCATTTAGATGAAAAATATAGTTAAAACCAGAGAGAAATAATCAATGAGTAGCTGTATATTCAGTTTGGAACATGAAGGGGAGTTCAGAACTGAACATGTTGCTTTCCAAATCATAAAGGTAGACATCCCAAAGCAGATTCTGTGAATAGCCACCATCATGGTGCTTCCTTCCTCTATTTCTTACTATATTGTTCTCACTCTGTTTTCTCATCTTTATTTTTTTTAACATCTTTATTGAAGTATAATTGCTTTACAATGGTGTGTTAGTTTCTGCTTTATAACAAAGTGAATCAGCTTTACAAATACATACATCTCCATATCTCCACCCTCTTGCGTCTCCCTCCCACCCTCCCTATCCCACCCGTCTAGGTGGTCAAAAAGCACCTAGCTGCTCTCCCTGTGCTATGTGGCTGCTTACCACTAGCTATCTATTTTACATGTGATAATATATATAAGTCCATGCCACTCTCTCACTTCGTCCCAGCTTACCCTTCCCCCTCCCTGTGTCTTCAAGTCCATTCTCTACGTCTGCATCTTTATTCCTGTCCTGCTCCTAGGTTCTTCAGAACCATTGTTTTTCTTTTTTTTTTTTTTTTTTAGATTCCATATATATGTGTTAGCATACGGTATTTGTTTTTCCTTTCTGACTTACTTCACTCTGTATGACAGTCTCTGGATCCATCCACCGCACTACAAGTAACTCAATGGGATTGCTGGGTCATATGGTAGTTCTATTTTTAGTTTCTTAAGGAACCTCCATACTGTTCTCCATAGTGGCTGTATCAATTTACATTCCCACCAGCAGAGCAAGAGTGTTCCCTTTTCTCCACACCCTCTCCAGCATTTATTGTTTGTAGATTTTTTGATGATGGCCATTCTGACCGGTGTGAGATGGTATCTCATTGCAGTTGTGATTTGCATTTCTCTAATGATTAATGATGTTGAGCATTCTTTCATGTGTTTGTTGGCAATCTCTATATCTTCTTTGGAGAAATGTCTATTTAGGTCTTCTGCCCATTTTTGGATTGGGTTGTTTTCTTGATATTGAGCTGCATGAGCTGCTTATAGATTTTGCAGATTAATCCTTTGTCAGTTGCTTCATTTGCAAATATTTTCTCCCATTCTGCAGGTTGTCTTTTCATCTTGTCTATGGTTTCCTTTGCTGTGGCAAAGCTTTTAAGTTTCATTAGGTCCCATTTGTTTATTTTTGTTTTTATTTCCATTTCTCTAGGAGGTGGGTCAAAAAGGATCTTGCTGTGAGGTATGTCATAGAGTGTTCTGCCTATGTTTTCCTCTAAGATTTTTATAATGTCTGGCCTTACATTTAGGTCTTTGATCCGTTCTGAATTTATTTTTGTGTATGGTATTAGGGAGTGTTCTAATTTCATTCTTTTACATGTAGCTGGCCAGTTTTCCCAGCACCACTTATTGAAGAGGCTGTCTTTCCTCCATTGTATATTCTT
>NC_041224.1:116438058-116438206 GCF_002837175.3 Physeter macrocephalus | reverse complement strand
CATACTGTCTTGATTACTGTAGCTTTGTAGTATAGTCTGAAGTGTGGGAACCTGATTCCCCCAGATCTGTTTTTCTTTCTCAAGACTGCTTTTGCTATTCGAGGTCTTTTGTGTTTCCATACAAATTGTGAAATTTTTTCTTCTAGTT
>NC_041224.1:116413346-116437863 GCF_002837175.3 Physeter macrocephalus | reverse complement strand
TTCTTCCAATCCAAGAACATGGTATATCTCTCCATCTGTTTGTATCATCTTTAATTTCCTTCATCAGTGTCTTACAGTTTTCTGCACATAGGTCTTTTGTCTCCTTAGGTAGGCTTATTCCTAGGTATTTTATTCTTTTTTTTACAATGGTAAATGGCACCGTTTCCTTAAATTCTCTTTCAGATTTTTCATCATTAGTGTACAGAAATGCAACAGATTTCTGTGCACTAATTTTGTATCCTGCTACTTTACCAAATTCATTGACTAGCTCTAGCAGTTTTCTGGTAGCATCTTTAGGATTCTCTATGTATAGTATCATGTCACCTGCAAACAGTGGCAGCTTTACTTCTTTTCTGATTTAGATTCCTTTTATTTCTTTTTCTTCTCTGACTGATGTGGCTAAAACTTCCAAAACTATGGTGAATAACAGTGGTGAGAATGGACAGCCTTGTCTTGTTCCTGATCTTACTGGAAATGGTTTCAATGTTTCACCATTGAGAACGATGTTGGCTGTAGGTTTTTCATATATGGTTTATTATGTTGAGGTAAGTTCCCTCTCTGCCTACTTTCGGGAGTGTTTTTTTTTAATCATAAATGGGTGTTGAATTTTGTCAAAAGCTCTTTCTGCATCGATTGAGATGATCATAGGGTTTTTCTTCAATTTGTTAATATGGTTTATCACATCAATTGATTTGCATATATTGAAGAATCCTTGCATTCCTGGGTTAAACCCCACTTGATCATGGTGTGTGATCCTTTTAATGTGCTGTTGGATTCTGTTTGCTAGTATTTTGTTGCTTTTCTAAGAATTTGTCCATTTCTTCCAGGTCGTCCATTTTATTGGCATAGAGTTACTTGTAGTAATCTCTCATGATCCTTTGTATTTCTGCAGTGTCATTTGTTACTTCTCCTTTTCATTTCTAATTCTATTGATTTGAGTCTTCGCCCTTTTTTTTGTTGATGAGTCTAACAGTTTATAAATTTTGTTTATCTTCTCAAAGAACCAGCTTTTAGTTTTATCGATCTTTGCTATCATTTCCTTCATTTTTTTTCATTTATTTCATTCCTTCTGCTCACTTTTGGGGTTTTTTTGTTCTTCTTTCTCTAATTGATTTTGGTGAAAGGTTAGGTTATTTATTTGGCATGTTTTTTGTTTCTTGAGGTAGGATTGTATTACTATAAACTTCTTAGAACTGCTTTTGCAGCATCCCATAGGTTTTGGGTCATAGTGTTTTCATTGTTATTTGTTTCTAGGTATTTTTTGATTTCCTCTTTGATTTCTTCAGTGATCTCTTGGTTATTAAGTAGTGTATTGTTTAGCTTCCATGTGATTGTATTTTTTACAGATTTTTTTCCTGTAATTGATATCTAGTCTCATAGCCTTGTGGTCAGAAAAGATACTTGATATGATTTCAATTGTCTTAAATTTACCGAGGTTTGATTTGTGACCCAAGATATGATCTATCCTGGAGAATGTTCCATGAGCACTTGAGAAGAAAGTGTATTCGTTGTTTTTCGATGGAATATCCTATAAATATCAATTAAGTCCAAGTTGTTTAATGTATCATTTAAAGCTTCTGTTTCCTTATTTATTTTCATTTCGGATTATTTGTCCAGTGGTGAAAGTGAGGTGTTAAAGTCCCCTACTATGAATGTGTTACTGTTGATTTCCCCTTTTATGGCTGTTAGCATCTGCCTTATGTATTGAAGTGCTCCTCTGTTGGGTGCATAAATATTTACAATTGTTATATCTTCTCCTTGGATTGATGCCTTGATCATTATGAAGTGTCCTTCTTGGTCTCTTGTAACAGTCTTTATTTTAAAGTCCATTTTGTCTGATATGAGAATTGCTACTCCAGCTTTCTTCTGATTTCCATTTGCATGGAATATCTTTTTCCATCCCCTCACTTTCAGTCCGTATGTGTCCCTAGCTCTGAAGTGGGTCTCTTGTAGACAGCCTATATATGGGTTGTGTTTTTGTATCCGTTCAGCCAGACTGTATCTTTTGGTGGGAGCATTTAATCCATTTACATTTAAGGTAATTATCAATATGTATGTACCTATTACCATTTACTTAATTGTTTCGGGTTTGTTCTTGTAGGTCTTTTCCTTCTCTTGTGTTTCTTGCCTAGAGAAGTTCCTTTAGCATTTGTTGTAAAGCTGGTTTGGTGGTGCTGAACTCTCTCAGCTTTTGCTTGTCTGTAAAGGTTTTAATTTCTCCATCAAATCTGAATGAGATCCTTGCTGGGTAGAGTAATCTTGGTTGTAGGTTTTTTTCCTTCATCACTTTAAATATGTCCTGCCACTCCCTTCTGGCTCTCCATTCTATTTCCAAGATTTTGGATCATCTTTACTATCATTCTGAATTCTTTTTCAGGTAGACTGCCTATTTCCTCCTCATTTGTTTGGTCTGATGGGTTTTTTCCTTGCTTCTTCATCTGCTGTGTGTTTTTCTGTCTTCTCATTTTGCTTAACTTACTGTGTTTGGGGTGTCCTTTTTGCAGGCTGCAGGTTCATAGTTCCCGTTGTTTTTGGTATCTGCCCCCAGTGGCTAAGGTTGGTTCAGTGGGTTGTATAGGCTTCCTGGTGGAGGGGACTAGTGCCTGTGTTCTGGTGGATGAGGCTGGATCTTGTCTTTCTGGTGGGCAGGACCGTGTCCAGTAGTGTGTTTTGGGGTTCCTGTGACCTTATTATGAATTTAGGCAGCCCCTCTACTAATGCGTGGGGCTGTGTTCCTATCTTGTTAGTTGTGTGGCATAGGGTGTCCAGCACTGTAGCTTGCTGGTCATTGAGAGGAGCTGAGTCTTGGCGTTTAGATGGAGATCTCTGGGAGAGCTTTCGCCGTTTGATATTATGTGGAGCCGGGAGGTCTCTCGTGGACCAATGTCCTTAACTTGGCTCTCCCACCTCAGAGGCACAGGCCTGACACCTGGCCGGAGCACCAAGACCTTGTCTGCCACACGGCTTTTGGGAAGTCTGAGGTCTTCTGCCCACGTTCAGTAGGTGCTCTGTAGGAGTTGTTCCACATGTAGATGTATTTCTGATGTATTTGTAGGGAGGAAGTTGATCTCCAGGTCTTACTCCTCCGCCGTCTTGAAGGTCTCCTCTCATTTTTAAAATGGAGTAAAAAGGTCATACTTCAGGGATTTCTCTTGATAATGTATTTTTTCCCAAGGAGCATTAAGTTTTATTAAGCGACAGAATGTAGTGTCAGTTATATGGGTATGGTGATTATTTGCAAAATAAATAAATAAACTATAGATTTTTTTTTTTTTTTTGATTTTTATCTCACCATTTAACAAACATGACTGTAATCCAATTTGTATGATGTTATGCCTGGTAATTTTTTTTTCTTTTTTTCTTTTTTTTTTTTTTTTTTTTGTGGTAGACGGGCCTCTCACTGTTGTGGCCTCTCCCGTTGTGGAGCACAGGCTCCGGATGCACAGGCTCAGCGGCCATGGATCATGGGCCCAGCCGCTCCGCGACATGTGGGATCTTCCCAGACCGGGGCACGAACCCGCATCCCCTGCATCGGCAGGTGGACTCCCAACACTGCGCCACCAGGGAAGCCCCTGCCTGGTAATTTTTAACCTTTATATTTCATACACAAGCATACAGATTACTGAAAGCAAACACACACATATACATACACACACATACACTCTCCTCCAAGATACATTAGAGGCTTTCCCACATGCTCAACCCCCTTCAAGATGTGTTCCCAGGTTGGTTAGTAAAAGCTCCCTTAAGCACTAGCAACAGGGCCACTCCCACTACCAAGGCTGACATGCTTAGTGAATATGTATCTGCATCTTCATAAACTAAACTGGGTCTGCAAAGTCAAATAAACCAAACAAGAAAATGGGCACCATATTTTTTTAAATCCATCCTAAGTGCAGAACATACTCAATTGTCTGATAAATTGGTTAAAATTGGTGCCACTAGAATTGAGTCACTGAAGAGTTTATTTCTGTCACCATATTAACTGTGTCATGTAGCAATTGCACCTAATGAACTTAATGTGGCTTATGGCTATGCACTGCTTCCTCTCAGAAACAAAATCTAAATGTTCCTGAGTCTGGCAAACTGGCATCCAATACTATCTCAGTAGAGGCACACAAGCATTAAGGTTCCATTCTGGCCTCTGGCTAATGTATTTTTGTTTCATGTTTTCTCAAAATGTAAGATGTTCGCACTAAGGCGCTCAGCAGCTTTCAAAAACAAAAAGAGCCACAGAAGAAATCTGTGGTTTGTTTTTGACAAGTTCACGACACAGAAAATTTCTACAACTCATGACAGGGTAGTTGAAGAGGATTCTCAAATAAGATTAATCACGAAGGCAGTAACTTATGGACTTTTACCCACATGAACTGAAATGGAATCATTCTTGGAAGTAAAAGGAGCATGGAAGGAAAATAAAAACAGGCTTTTAAAAACCACTACGACACTTCTATAAATTTCTGGAATGATATGAAAGCCATACCATAATGCTCAACTCTACTTGACACTCAAGGACCTACCTTGTCATAACTGAAAGTGCTAGAAGTTCTTTCCGATATTTACAGAAGTGAACTCACCAAACACTGAGATGCAATGGTCAACATTATAGTGAGTCTGCAATGTAGTTGGATACCCATATCGATTTTTTTTTTTTTACACCAGTCTGTAGTTTTGCCTTTTGTGCTCCTTGTTGAAGGCAGATTTCATAAGGTTTTAAAGGTAAATCTGAGCTCTTCTTGTCAACAACATATTTAAATTTTAGAGGTTTTTTCCCTCCTTTTTCTCTAAGAGTGCCCCCCCTTCGTCGTTTCTGCCACAGAGGAGCTACTTGCCCAGTGCTGCTCCTGCTACAACTCCTCCCTCATGGAGCTCAAAAGGCATAGCTTCTCTCAAAGGATGTATCTAAATGTGGCAATCAGTCTTACTCCTCCCCCTCCAAAGCACAAGAGTCTCTGGACAAAGCCGTCCTTCAGCTTTGCCCACGTGTGCTGGAGCTAACCTCTAGATCATGCTACTCCAACTCCCTTCTTACAACCCAATCACTCTCAAAACAGCCAAATCTCTGCTCTTCCATGACTGAGCAGGGCTGACCTCAAAATAAAACTTTAAAGTCTAAAGCTATGGCAATTAAAATTTCACAGTGCAAATAAATCTTGCCAATTGCTCTCTGGCAATATCTTCAAGGATGCTATTTCTCTACAACGGATCATCACTATAAATGGTATCTAGCACCCTTTAGCCCCAAGGACACCAAAGCCTGTGAAAGCGTAAACATATTGGATAAATTCAACTTCGCAATAACTGCACTTAAGTAAACTGGGCATCGGAATAATGGACTGAACAGTGCCGTGTTAAAGGTTGATAGCAGGTCTGAACAGGGCAGTGGCAGAGCTGTCATGTCCACTGCTGTCAGGTGAGACCTCGACATTGCCAAGAAGAGGTCGAACAGAACAGGCTCTGAGACTTCAAAAGCTCCTAAGAGAGTAGAAGGGTCGGGAGCTCTACTGACCTTTGGCGGGCTAGTCCCCAGAGGGAAACAGCACTAGCAACATGCATGGGAAACAAGCTCATCTTTAGGGGCCAATGCAGCAGCCTGGGTGTGAACTAGGCACGAGTGCAAGAGTATCCCATTTGTCACTGAAGTCTGATTTGAAGGACTGACTGCTGAATCGGGGCATACAGAAGTTACATCATATCCCCAATACCTTACCTAAATTTTCATACATAGAACATGTTCCTCACCAGGTGTTGGTACTTAGGATTTTCTTTTAGCTTAATTCCTTCTAAGTGTATCACTACTACACTTAACAAATACCTGCAGACTACTAAACTGAAGGTTGATAATTTGCCATGCAAAACTAGCCTTTTACACACAGACAAAAGTGAAGAAGTTAAGTAGTTACCTTGATAAATCAGATTTGGGGCAGGAGGGCGGTACCAGAAATATCTATTTTCTTTGATTTGAATCCAAGTCTGTCTTAGGAAAAACCGTCAGGTACACACCCACAGGAGCCACCCCCCTCCACAGTCAGTGCCTTCTTTCCCTCCGTTTTTCCACATTCATTCCCACTCCCAGCTGTGCTGGTAGCAGAAGCTTCACAACATGCTTGCTCTGTCCTTCCTGTTTGGCTAGTCAAGGGTCTCCTGGTGTTGCCTTAACTATCTCCCTCCTAGGTGGTACACCAATAAAAATAATAGGAGCAGCTAACATTTATTGGGCACTTACATGGTTATTCGCTTAGTCTTCTCTGCGGTCCTATAAATTAGTTTTCTATGTTTACCTTCATCTTACAGATGCAGAGGCCAACGTTCCAAAGGCTAAGCAGGTTGTTGACAGCCACACGACTAACAAGAGAGTCATGATTTGAATCCAGGTGTTTTAATGAGTCTGAAACTTAACCACCACTGTATATGGTTCTAGGTGGCAAGAGGTTTCTCCTAGTCCTCCCCCTTACCCCCTCATTCTCTCTCCAAAAATCAATCCTTACTTGTGCACTATAGTCTATACCTTCCTAGTTCTTGCTTATTGTCACAATGGGAGGCAACCTCATAAACATATCCATGATAAAGTCTTAAAAGCAGATGAACATATGGAGAATGGATTGGGGAGGGGCGCAGACAAGACTGGAGGAAGGGAAGACAATTAAGAGGTTGATTCAGGCAAGAGATGATGGTGGCCTAAGATGGGTTATGGCAGTGGAAATGGAGATCAGTGCAGATCTGACAACTATTTAGAATACAGTATCAACAGGATGTAGTGCCTGATTGAATATGGGTAAGAGAATGGGGGTGGAGGGACCAAGAATGATACCTCAGTTGTGGATTATAAAACTGAGGGAATGATGATGCCATATATTGAAACAGAAAAGAGGGAAGAAATAACAGGTTTTAGCAGGAGCTAAAGAGTTTAGTTTTGGAGTGAAGGTCACAGTGATTGCTGGATATTCATGAACAACAGGATGTTGGATGAGTATGTCTGAAGCTCAGGAAAGAGAAATGGGACAGTGATGTAATGCAGTCATATTAAGCATAACAACATCAACTACAGGAGTGAATGGTATTGGCCCATATCCCATAATGTAACTCTGGTTCTAATTTTAGATATTTATTCCACTAAGAGGTCAACAGGCTCAACCAGCAACATGTTTTCTGTACCTGATTGGTGTATCATTTTCTTCTAGTGAGACAATTACTTTAAGAATATAATTTCTACCAGTACACACAGGTTTAAAGACAATTTTTAAAACCTTTAAAAATGCTTTTTCAATAGCTATATATACTATCCATAAACCCCTGTGCTGCATTTCTCTATTCAGGTTTTACTATTTTCAGTTATTGCTGTTCATATGTTGCCCTCTGAACATATTCTTTGCTTAAAATATACCTGTGCTCTCTCTTCCTCTAAGTTAAATATATTTTTAGAGGTAAGAATTTGTTGCTTCTCTTATTAAATAAAACATGCTAACAGTCCCAGTAACAAGTTAGCATTTCTTTTTTTATTAGATAGCATCTTATAAGTTGAGAAGAGACCGAGGAGGAAAGGCTTAAACTGGTATACATTTTTAAATGCTCAAGTATTAGAATCTGGCACATGCATTTGTGGGCAGGTGTGTGTGCATATGTGTGCCTGGTGATGGCATGTGTGGTGAAATCGATCTAGGCTCTAGCTATTTCAGAAAGAATTAGTCACATGATTCTGAATACTCCCTAACTAGGAACACTGCATTACAATTTATTACCTTACTGATGACCCTTCAAGTGTAATAAAGAATCCAGTAAATCAGAATAACTGATAATTCAGGGTCATCTGAAGTTCAGCTTTACATTATGTAACAATGTGAAAAAATATATCGAGGTAAACATTTACCTTCATACAGAATGATGTATTTCAGCCCTTTGGAAGCACCCATTTATCATCAACAGCAGAAATACAATGTAACCAGAGACTGGAATTCAGGGCTGGTATTCTAGTGTAATTAAAAATAATTCCCACATTTATTAAAACTGAACCTAATGGCTTATGCTGTAAAATTTAGATCAGGGGATGATATGCATTAAAAGTAATTTATGTTCCAGAACTTTCACTAATTCAGACTGACACAGCTTCCAGATAATTCATACTTGTGAAGTTTTTTTTTTAAATGAAATACTAAAAGTAATAGCATTATATTTATTAATACTGAATGAGCAAAATAGCTAACAGGGTACCAAAAGTTTTATTTTAGCCCTTGTAATTTAAATGTCGCTATAATTATCCAAGTAGTTTTTTCTATTATGAATATAGCAATAGATACCATTATGTATCAATACCTTAAGAAATGACTCTGTAGATCAATTATTTGCATAGCTCAGAATGCTTCTTTCCTGCTAGGTAAAATTAAGTCTTAAAATAGTCACAATTAAAATTTTTCAAAAAGAATGGCTCAATTAATTAATGGGTCAGAGAAAAGCCTCTCTACTGCAACTCTGTATCTTAAATTCCAGGGAAAATGAAATTGGTGGTTTAAAGCTGAAATGAATATTCAACATAGGAAAACCTACCTTCCCATTATTCGCCTCAATTCAGAATGCTTAAAATCACCTCATCAGAAAGGACCTGGATGGAGGTCATTTGTAAATAAAATTACCCCTCTTAACCCAGAGAAGAGTCACTAAGAGCACTGACCAGCCCCAGACCATTTCACAAGGACAAAAAAGTGACTAATTTGTGGGGCTATATGTACTTATCTCAAAATATTTAACAGTCCTTAGTAGAATGTTACCCATAAACCAAATCTTATTATTTTTCTATAAAGGACAACAAAATAGGGAAAACGTGGATTTTAGAAATCCAATCATTTCTTTAGTGTAGTATTTCTCTCCTTTCCCCTCCCGGTTTGGACTCCAGTGACTGCAAACACAAAACTCTAAGCATATAAGCCAAGTAAAGGCATAGCCACTGCTAGCCTGCTAGGGATTTTCCACATTTATTAAAACAATGAAAAACTGGTTATCCTTAGATACTTAGGTAGATACACACTTAAGTACATAATCTCAAAATATCAGTTCTTCCCATTTTGCTTTTTCTCTACAATACATGACTTCCAACTATACCCTGGATTGAGTATCTTACATAACTTTATGCATCCTTGCACTACACTTTGTCCTCTTAAAGTATATTTCTTGAGCTAATTATAAATATTATTTAGTTTCATTTAATTTTAAGTAATTTCTTTCAGAGAAGAGAGCTTCTTTTATACAAAGCACTTTCAAAGGCTAAGCATCACCCTTTCCTAGTACCACTTCTTTACATTCAAACTCTGTTTTTCCTTTACTATATGTGATGTAAAGTCTTAAAGTCAAGGTTCTGAACCTAGAGTTCATAGGGTCCATGGGATGGATTCACTAGTTTTTGAGTCCTGAAATACATGCAGAATTTTGCAAGTGTGTAAAAAACATGCAAAGGGTGGTAATATTAAGATATTCACAACTTTCATCAGATCTTTAAGAGTCTATGTTCTCAAATTTAGTACCAAATGAATTATGGTACTAAAATGTTACGCAAATTATGACATTTATTTATACTAGAGCCCTCACCAAAGCTGAGCAGCGTCACAGGGGGACCCAGCAGCAGAGGTGCCCCTTGCTCACCTGCCAGCAGCACATGCTACAAGCTCACATGTAAGTAAACTGTCCAGGGTCTCCCATAGGGAAACCGCCATTGTCCCAGATAGAACTTCAGGATCTGAGCTGAGCTGGACCTGACGCTGTCTACCAGGGCTTTTGTGTACATTGGAAAAAACTCCCAAGGTTCTTCCTGTGACAGACTTAGCGTCCTGAGCGTGGGCTTGGCTCCTGGAACATGGACCAACTCTCAGTTCTCAACAGCCCCCTAGACTGGGCATCTTTGCGCAGCACACAAACTGCACAACTGGTTTCAGTCTCAGACAATTTGAAGAATGAGATAAAACTTCAGTTAATGCCACTTTTCATGTTCCATCACTCTTGAGGGAAAAGGGAGACCACTACAAACTTACACAGCTTCACTGATTTTATTTCCAAATCAGTCTCACTTGAGAGTCTTAACCTGTGTTTACCAAGTTAGGTAAAATATGAAAAATCTATTCTGATGTAACTAGTTTCATTTTCTTGCTTCTTATTTTAAGAATTAAATAGCCAAATAGAGCTTGAAATTCGACCTTGGCTGGAATCTACATTTGCCCACTTATGAGCTCTGTGACTTCTGAGTCTCAGTTTCTTAAAGTGTCTGGTACGGCACTAGCACAGAGTAGGTAGTTAATATACAGAATTCACCATTGTCACTGTCATCATTATTGTCATCTCTGGAGCAGTCAAATGCCTACCATTTATAACTGGACTCTCTGTAATCCCATACTAAATGTGAAAAAAATAGTCTATAAAATACTGAAATTAAAATTGGTATTGGGCCCACACATATGGTAACCTAATTTATGATAAAGGCAATACCGCTGGGAAGGGGAGAAGATAATGCCAGTTAAATAAATGGTGCTGGATTATTTAGATACCCATATGGGCCCCAACCTCATGCCACATACAAAAATTAATTCCAGAGAGTTTGAGAGCTCAAAGGTTTTTTTAAAAATACATGTCAACATCTCCATGATGCTGAAGTAGGCAAAGACTTCTTAAATACAACACAAATATTTCTAAGTAGGAAAAATATTAATTGCACTATATTAAAGTTAAGAATTTCTATTCATCTGTAGACAACTTAAAGAGTGAAAAGGAAATATTCAGAGAGGTGATATTTGCATCTAGCAAAGAGATTTATATCTAAAATATATAAAGAACTCCCACAAATTAATTTCTTAAGGCAGATAAATAGCCCAACAGAAAAAATTGGGCAAAACACTTGAATAGGCACTTCACAAAAGCTGATACTAAATAGCCACTGAACATCCAAAAATGTGTTCAACTTCACTGGTCATCAGGAAATTACAAACTAAAACCACAATATCACATATATCCACCAGAATAGCTAAAAATATAAGACAGAAAAAAAGTGTTGGCAAAGATACAGAGCCATTGGAATTCTCATATATTGCTTAAGGGGGTATAACTTGGTATAATCACTTTGGAAAATTGACAATATTTACAAAAGATATGCATATACATACCCTATTACTGAGCAAGTAGGCGTCTAGATATACACCAGAAGAGATAAGTACGCATGTTACCACAAAGACATGTACGACAATATTCATACCTACACTATTAGTAATAATTCAGATGCTCTCGAACACTAAAATAAACTGTAGTACATTCTCAAAAGGAAACACTATACAGCAGTGAGAATGAACAAATGAGTGATACATAAGCCTACTGCTAAATTTCACAATCATAATGTTGAGCAAAAGAAGTCAAATATAAAGGAATACACACTACATGATTCCATTTATCTGAAGTTCAAGAACAGCAAAAACTCATCTATGGTGTTCGGAGACAGAATTACTCTTGGAGTGGAAAAGGAAAATGACTTGAAAGGGACATGAGCATGTCTTTCAGGTGCTGGTAATGTTTTATTTCTTGATTAAGGTGTTGGTTACATACAAGCATTACCATTTTTATGCCAAGCTGGAAGAAAGTAGTTAATAGAAGTTTTGGGACATTAAACAAGTGACAGCAGAGTTTCAGATGACCATCAAAGTGACATTTAAAATATTCCTCAGACGTG
The DNA here is from genome assembly GCF_002837175.3 of Physeter macrocephalus. Lineage (NCBI taxonomy): Eukaryota > Metazoa > Chordata > Mammalia > Artiodactyla > Physeteridae > Physeter > Physeter macrocephalus. The sequence goes on along the minus strand of NC_041224.1, from coordinate 116,426,168 downwards.
AATCAAACAGTCAAATGCTAAGAGAACAAGCTGAGAAGCTAAGCTTAGAGGAGCTGCTGGGAAGACTTCCATGGTCATGCATGACCCTCGTGGAAGGTGGCTGAGAGCCTTCTGCCTTCCATGCATACTTGCAGCAATGGAGAGAGTTCTTGACCTCATAAACTGCTTATTTAAAGAGTGTGTCATTTTGTATAAGGGCAAAAAAATAAATAAAAATAAGTTTTTGAAATAGTTTGCTCCTAAACAAAGAGGACTTGATATGCAAGATAAAAATTACAAAATTGAAAGAATGATACATGCTGATTAAACATAGAATTTCCTTTTAAAAGATCATTAATATTTGCACACAGTTTTATAAAAATACTCTAAAAAATCACTGGTATGAATGTTTAAACTAGTTTTGAAAAACACATTTTCTATTAAGGTCAGAGTTGAATATATTTTAAGAAAAATCAAATTTTCTCAAGTATTATTCACTTAAAGTGATACCTGCAAAATGACAATTATTGTGAGTTTGTTTTCCTCCAATAAATTTTTAAAAATGAAAAAAAAAAGAGTGCCAGACTACGGGTATACAATGCAAAAAAAACAAAAACAAAAAACCACACAAAACAAAACCAAAAGTAAAATAATTTAATCATAGAAATGTAGATTACATGTTTAGTTCAACTGTATCATTTCCCATATGAGGAAAGACTTAGTCACATGCATAGGTCACAGCTTTGACTAACGATAAGACCTGAGCTAGAAGCCTGGGCTCTTGATTTATGGTTCAGTACTAAACCCCTTCACAATTCTCACCTTTAGCATCCAAAAACTAGCTTCAATTTTTTGAAACTGAATTGGCTTAGCTAAATTATGATTTGGGTGTTACATCAATCAAGCCTGAACATTTAAGAAGAGGGAAAATAAACTAGCAGAGTTAAATATAGTCATGACAACTAATATCTAAGAATTGGCCAAACAGTACTTTCTAGCTGGCCTAATCAATTCTTTGCATAGTTTATTTAGCAATGGCAGAAAGAGGGCAGTTTGTGAAAGATAGGTCTAGAAGTTTTAAAAAGATAACACCAAGATTCCCATCCTGATAAAACATATTGGCACAGGGATGTATGAAAGCTTCCTAAACCTAACCGCATTAGATTAGGAGGGGGAAGGGGAGTGTTTCCCTACAACCTGAAACTCAGAACCATAGCACTGCCTGTGGTATGCTACTGATTTAATTTGAAGATCTATACTTTATGTACACTAGATTCACAAAATTAAGCTGGAATCACCTTCACAACAAAAAAGAGACAATGGCCATGCCTTAGCGTAAAGCTTTATTTGCTTTAAGGCTCAATATCACACCAGCATCCTGACTTTCTGCTGTTATTCATCTAGACAAGATACCTTTTCACCAAGAAAACCACGAAGCACAGGATTTATTGCCATAATGAAGTTCTTTTAGATCTCTGTTTTTTTCTGCAGAGCATAGGAGAAAGGCGTTCATCTCACTAGGCAGCTTATTAGGATTAGCACTGAATAAGACACCACGGAATGTCAGGCCTATCAGTTACTAAACATGCATCATACAAACTTTGTCTTTGCGAGAACCTCTGCTCTGCATTTGTCATCCACCTGAATAATTAACAAGTACATGCTGCCTGCCAGCAGCTTAGGGAATTAATTTCCCCAGATTAAATTCAGATCACGTCCACAAAAACTCAGACCACACACACACACTGCACTCCTACCTTTCAATGACTGAAAGGTATGAAACGTTGCACAGCCTCCAACTTTAGAGATTTAAAACTCAAAGATTGTAAAGTCAGACTAGTAATATTTTAAATGTTAGTTTGATGGTCATCTAGAACTCTGCTGTCACTTGTTTAATGTCCCAACACTTACATTAACTACTTTTCTGCCAGCTTGAAATAAAATGGTAATTCCACAATTCTATATATGCACTATTCTATAAAATCTGTGTAACTGCATATTCTGAAAATCATATCCATTAAAACCTTTCAGAAAAGCATCAACTGCCTGACCAAAAAAAAAAAAAAGAAACCCAAGATACATACTTTCTAACATGGGAAAAAACAAAATTTAAAGCAAAAATCAGATTCAGAGGCTTCTGAATACGTAACAGTGGCTGCAGTGAATTTGTACATTGCTAATTTCATTTGAAGCTAGTAATTATATCTGTTAATCTTCCTTCATCACACAATTAAGCAAGATAAAATGTGTGGCCATTAATACAGAGGGAAGATCAGGGATTTTACATTGAAACTCTTCACTGTTAAAATATTGATTTATCATATATAAAACAGAAAAAAGTTTAAAGATCATAAAGTGAGTAGTTTGAAAACTGAATGCCTCTCTTTTAATTTCCACTTTCTAATAATTATGTATTGTCCACATAGTTGATGGTATCAAGAAATAAAAATAAAAGGACTTTTTTCCTCAAAAATGTGATTTTAATGGAGGCTGACTTGCTTTATAAGCTACGGGGCATTTGGTAAACTGTATTGCTCACCTCCAGTTCAGATCCTTTTTTTTTTAATTGTTAGCCACATTCTAAACCACCCTAAATTGTGGAGATGCTCACTGCTGTTAAACACAGTGGGCCCCAGGGGGTAAGGTACCTACTAAGGACATCATGAGCTCCATTCAAGTATGAAGACAATATAAACACATTCCTTATTTTGCACTGTAAGTACATTAGATCTATTAAAATGTACTCTTATGGCCAGGAAAACTGATCTATGTTGATATCCTAAGCTTTCATTAGAATGACACAGTTTAAACTTCTAGAACTTTACTCTCTTTTCAATGAGATGCTCTTACCTCTTTGCTTGAAGTGTATATTTATGTGTGTACAAGGGTTCAATACTTGCCTAACATTAAATCATTCCCCCAACCACTATGAGCATTAACAATATACTCCTGCTTTCCTCTAAACTTGTCCTACGAAAATTACTTCTGACAAATTTAATCAGAAATTTATTATTTCTATTACTTTAAAATGGTTAACCAAATATGAATGGATTTTCAATTAATCACCTGGATAAACAAAAATCTATTAAAAAAATTGCATTGCAATAAGGTGAGGTACTTACTACCTTCTAGTGTTTAAGTGACCATCTGCACAGAAGTCATTAGCTTTTTTGTTCCCTAATTTTTAATACAGTATCAGAAAACAAACATTCTCTATCAAATTAACACAATATACTAAGCGTGGCTTAATTTAGTCTGGGAGAAATGCTGGGCATGAACTCTCTAATATTTATTAATACACACTTCATATATTTAAAATATTTTATATATTAAAATATATTTTTATGTTAGGGGATTATATGTAATAACCATTTTATCTAGACTCCCATGCCATGTTTAATGTTTTTGCCTCTTTTATTGAAATTAAAATTGAAAATACTTGGCTTTGTCCCTAGCATGGACCTAGCCCTAATTGCAGTATGACTATTGTGAGACAACTCAAATTGAGGCCCTGGCCCCATCCCTTGGGCTCTGTTTTCGGGTAATGCTAGAATCTTGTGCAATGCATGGGAGATTAGCAAATTTTAAAAAGTGACAAACCTCCTCTGCAACTTCTCTAACTCTTAGAAAAACCTCAGATGAATGTCTATATTCACCAGGCCATACTAATAGGAAAGGTTATATGGTAGGAAAGGAGAAGAAAGGTAAGGTTGTATTTCATTAAAAAGGGTTGGAACAAAATGACAAGAAATCTTCCAAGGTCAAATATTGGAATTCATTTTAGATCAGAATAAAGGATACTCGGTACAAAGTGGCAAAAGGATTTATAAATTTACATTTCAGATTTTAAGAGATTAGGCTTGCCATCATTTATTTGCCTCTGTTCTTTGTCTTATATTACTGATCTATTAATTTGTGCCACTTCTTTATTATTGAAATCCTCACTTGGTGAAAGCCTGACTCAGTAACAAAGATCCTAAGTATATTAACTTTCTTGAGACAATGGGTCTCCATAGGAATTCCCAAACCCTGATCATGAGAACCCATCACAGTAACAGAACAATAGGGTAACATCAGTCAACAGGAACAACCAAAAGCTGTTTATGTATTGGTCCTAGGGAAAGTAAACTAGACCCTATTACCCTAGCTGTGCTTGTGAGATGATCTAGCCCCAGAAAGATCCAATGGCCTAGAAATCACCATATCCTACAGAATGATAAAGGAAGACTCTGCTTTAGTAATGAGACTGGTTGCTGTCATTTAGACATCCAGAGAAACAAGATGGTTGCATTGTAACTGGAGAAAATAGGCACAGAGTCTGAAACCAAGCAATATGGAATCACAAATTTAACTGACATATAAAAGGAAGGTAGTTATGCCAAAAACCCAGAAAAAAATATTAGTGAACAAACAAACACAAATAGTAATTATTACTGAAAGAAAAGGAGGGAGGAAAACAAAGACAGACACGTAGACCACATGGAAAAGCAGAGGATTTCAGACACAACAGGATATGAGTTGTAATCAAAAGGAAAGATATATTTAAAAGTTAGAAAATAAAAGGAAGAAAAGTAAATTGGACCAGTTGAGTAGAGTAAAAAGACAAACAAGCAAAAAATAAAACTTTTAATCAGGTAGTATATTCATTTTAAAACATCATTAGGAATTTTTTTTATTGGAATATAATTGCTTTACAATGTTGTGTTAGTTTCTGCTGTACAATGAAGTGAATCAGCTATATGTATACATGTATCCCCTCCCTGTTGGACCACCCTCCCCCCATCCCACCCATCTATCAATCTAGAAGAAATAACTTCCAACATTAGGAATCTCAGAAGAAAGTAAATGAGACAATGCATGAAAAAATTAAGAGGAATCATTACAATCATTGTCTGATATTAACAAATGAAAGAAGATAGATTTAGAAGGATACACTGAATAACTGGGAAGCAGCAACTAAATAATGAAACCCCACAAAAATAACGGTAAGTTTTGGAATTAAGAAAAGGAAAAGGTGGCATAATGCGATGGAGATTTTAAAACCGAAATTGAAATTGAAAATACTTAGCTGTGTCCCTAGCATGTACCTGACCTGACTGCAGTCTCACTATTGTGAGAAAACTCAAATTGAGGTCTGGGCCTTGTCTCTGAATTAGAAGTCCAAAATAGTACCCAAATATTAGAAATCCCAAATGTGTTTTTTCCCATGTAATACTACTATCCTAAAAAAAAAAAAAAACTTACACAAAATCTGATAAAAACCTTTTTTTTACTTAAGTTTTAAATTATTAGAGGAATGTAAAGAAATTGATCATTCAATCAAAACATAGCATGTATGTATGTTATCATACATATACACATGAAAATAGTTGTAATTGCTTAATCAAGATTAAACACATAAAGTCAATTAAAGCCTCCAATGACCATTAAGTTGAAGAAAACTATACATCATTTTTTCACAAATAATGACACATTCAATCCTGTGTGAGTATCTTCAGCCTTTCTGAGTGTCACAGAAGAGAAAGTGTAATAACCTTGTACTGGGAGTGTAGGGAAAGCATGTTTATAAAATATGCCAAGAGACAATATGCTTTCTACTCCTGGGAGACTGTTGGTAAATCTTTTTTATGAGTGCATTATGAGGTGAATAATTAACACTTCCAACTGAAAGTTGACTACCATCATAATATTTAGTCAATGAATTGTTACAGCTGAGTTTTAGCTCATGTGAAAGTAACTATAATACTTTCAATCATAATAATACTTCAGCATAAATCTAAAATAAAAGATAATGAATTCAGTTCAAAATGTCTGTTCACATACTAGTGTTGGTTGTTGTATCTTACTATATTAAAAAATGAAACAATATCAACATAAACTGTCTTTCCACAAGAAAAACTGCATACTTAATATTTTAATAGTTCGATTTCTGTGGCATAAATCTGCTAGAAAAAAAGGGACTCTGCTTGCATTGAAGAACCACAAACCTCTTGGTTTAATCACACGACTAGCCAACTGGGGTCACTATGGATGAATTATTCCATGGGAAGGAAGAATAGATTTTCCCATGCAAATGGGGAAAATCAAGCATTGCGGTGAGTTTCATTAGAATGACCAATGAATCCTTCTCTTTCGGAGGAGACTATCATACCATAGGAGGTGAGGTGGATTTACAGATTAATTAGCTGATTGTGAATAAAGAATTACTCCTTTTTCTCCTCCTCATAGCTTCTTCCAGGGTAATACATTTCAGATATTTCATTTTCAACCTAACAGGTTAATTGGCGTATAAGTGAACAAGGAAATAATTTTAGTAACTGGAAGCCCTCCTGTCTGTATAGGATTTGTCTCTGTTTGAAACAATGTTTTCTCACCCTCCTTCCTGATCACTGAGAAGAACTAGAATACAAGAATTATCTTGGAATAGACAAATCTCATAGGACTTGGTACCAAAGAAGCAGGTAAGGGAGAAGGCAGCACAGGATAATTTTCATATATAGTATGTGTGCTCTGCACTTTTCTTATGCTAAGAAAGTTGCAGGAGAATGAAGTCCAGAACTACAAGCCCCTTCTGGATGAAGGCAAACTTTAGCTTCACTACCACTGAAATAACCTGGTAAGTGTCAAATATTTTTCATATCTTATGCCAAAGCCATTACTATCAAGATCACTGTATTGCTTTCCCATCACTGTACTGATACGGATTTCCCAAGGAACCAACATATGCTCTCCAGTACTACAGTTCATAGATGTTATCTCCTATTAGGGCAGCTGGTTTCCATTCTTCACTTTCATCAACTTCATTGCCACAGAACTGGCTATTCCCTCGCTACACTCAAAGTAATCTCAAGGGCCTCCCCTCTTTCCTGCCCACCTCCCTTCTTGCATATTCCAAGGCTTACACAGAAGTTCTCAGGACTTCCTTGCCAAGAAACTTAGGGTAGGGAGAGTCAAGGAATGTTTTATTATTATTTTATTATAGCTTAGCCTACCTTCCACCTGTAACACTGCTTGGGGAGTAAAATTCTTTTAGGATTCGAAACCACTAATTTCCTAACTCATAGAATATAACCCATTCCTAAACTAAGGTCTTCTAGCATTAGATTTAACTAGCCATTAATGAATTGTTAGGGGAAAATGGCACACCCACTCCAAAGCCTTCCTTTGAACTGACCTCAGGGAAAGCCTCATTAAACCAGAAAATTTACATGACTGCCCCCCCCCAGTCTGTACTTAATACAGATCAAAGCATAAAGTTCTGAGATTATCTCAGCTACTTACACTATGATTTCTTTTAACTAAACATTATTACTGATAGTATTTAATCAAAACATGGTGAGATTGATGGCATTAAATCTAGTTAAGGTCAATTCAATTCATCATCTAAAATTTGGAAATAAAACATTTTTCCTTTGTTTGTTTTTGATGATATGACTACATCACCTCAAGGGAATGACGGTAATAACCCCAGTTCTTAAGACTTAATGGTCTTCTAAAAGAGTATGGATTCCCTGCTCAATTGCTGCAGGTAAAGAAATGAGATAGAGAGTAATTAACATTTTTACTCAGAACCCCTGGGGCCTCGATAGTGCCTCTTCACATTGAGGAACCCAATGGGATTCTGTGCTCAGGAATACAGTGACTGGAGATCCTTCAAATCTTTGAGAGGCTCCTAAATCCCAGACACAGTAATTCTCAATGAAAGGATGACTAGTATTGATATAAAGTGTTAAGATTTTGAAGGAAAATATAGAACTTTTAAACTGCTCTATTTTACACACCCTCTTTCTACACTATTTCCTCTGGAAGTAAAAGAGAGAGCCCCATCCCCCCCTCCTTCTGAAGCAACAATCCTAAATGGAAACAAACTTATGACATGTTAAGCCTAATGGGGAGAGAGAGAGAGAATTATGAACTGGAGATTCCCATCATCCCCACGGTTCAAGAATACAACTCTCTCCTTATCTGGATTGTGACTTTCTCATTTGCTAGTATAGCTACTACTTCTGGTAAGGTCCATTTGGATCTTCAGTGAATTGGACACTTAACTCTAATGGCCATATTTTATTATCTCTACCCTTACATCATTGCATAAAGGATTCATCTTTTTCTCTGCTGAAGGCAAAGTTACTTTGAATAATAACAGCTATAGTTTTCAGAGTATTAAATGTCATATATTGTGCTAAATGTTTAAAAACTTAGCATACAACAGGGCATTTAAACTTCACAACTATCTATAAGGTAGGCATTATTATTTGGCTAATACCAACGAGAAAAAAGGCTCAGAAAGACTCAGCAACAGCCCCAAGTCACAAAGGCAACAGGAGGAGAGCTGAGATTTTAAACGTAGGTCAGGCCCAAAGCTATATTTCTAACCACTGCTTTACACTGACTATCATAAGAATATTTCTTAAGCAACTGCTTGAGGTCCAGTGCTAAGTTCTGAAATTTTGATAAATACAGTTCATTCCAGTCTTTTAAACTTTACAACATGAAACTTACAAAGGAAACATCAAAGCAACAGAATGAAACACAAGTGGGGGAATATACTACAATGAAATGAGTACAAAAAGAGTAAACTGGACAGGGTCTGGAAAATTCTCTCAAATCAAACTGTCAAAGTCTACAGAAAACATAAATTTTCAAAAATAAAGTCTAAAGGGCCTTCCCAACTCACATTAGCTCTTTCTTTTTTTATAAACTAACTCCAGTCTTCTGTGCCTTTCCTCTGCTATGCCTCCCCATCTTTTAACTAGACTTTCCATGTCTCTATGGCTTATAGATCAAAATTTTCCCTTCAATATGATTATCTCAAAGAACACAATGAGATCCAAGCATTTTTAAATTTTCAATCAGGCTTATATCCCAATTTTCATTGGCCCAACCTCGATTCTCTTGAGCCATCCACAAACCAGTCAGTCAACACTATTCACTGAGTACCAACTGTATTTATAACACAATTCTCCTTTCCGTGGATGCTGTAACACTGCTTATTTCTCACTGGCATGACTACTCATTGGGGGCAATTGATCTTTTAATAAATTTTTAAAGAGAAATCATTGCAAGTTCGGCCTTCCTGGAAAAAGTCCTGTAAATCAGCCTAAGATAACAATGTAAGTTTGCCCTCCATAGCACTCTATTTTGCTAGCACCAAAATAACCCAAAATACACAAGTGTGCCCCAAGGATTGTCATACAAAGTGGTTCAATAGAAATTGATTCATGAACACCCAGAGCTGTGAAGAGGTGTTTCCCCTGGGCCATGAGACTGGACAAGTGTTGTCAGTTCTGGTGAATAAAGGTGGGGAGAGAGAGGCGGGTTGAATCAGAAGTTCAGTCAGTTCTGGACAGCAGCAATTCTCAATCCAGTTTAAACGACAGGCGCAAAAGGGTTAAACCAGGGGATTTGAAAGTTGGGGGCAATCGTTTTCAGCACACAGAAGCTGTGCAAATGGGCTGCAAGGCTGGGAGAAAAAGACCTAATGATGATTCCTTCTCACTTGGTGAAGAAGGAAAAGTCTCTGTTTACACAAAATAAACTCTTTGCAGTATGTGGGAACCATTCCTAAGCAAGGCAAGGTGGCAAGTTTAAATGAGAGTTGGAACAGCCCCTCCTGTTTTGCATATGATGGGCTCACAGACGCTTGACTACTGGAGAATAAGCTGAGAAGCGTTGGCCTATTTTCCTCACTCTTAAACTTGGTAGATATTTCAATTCTATAGGCCTGCACTAATTTGTGGTTTTATTTTAAAATTTCAAAAATGATAGCAGTGATTTCTCATCTATCACTTTATAAAGGTGCTCCAAGGGACTCTAGGCCCGTAATGCTTTAGAATGAAGAGTTCTATAGGACAAATGTATTTGGGGGAAAAGCTACCTGTCACAGTTCCCCTCCAGTAATTTCACAATGTGCCTCAGATCATTAGCAATGTACAATACTGGTAAAGAAGCTTCCCTTAGCTTGTTTAACCCAGTGTCTTCCAAACCACCACCCATTTTTCAAACAACACATATTAACAGCCATGAAACACACTTTGGGAAACAGTATTCAAAGAGCCAAAGGAGGCGAAAAAGCATGACATTTCCTTCATTAAGCAGCTCTTAACAAAGAACCAGAGTAAAGTGTAAACAGAAGAAGCAAGCTTTCAAAGATCTCAACAGCCTCAGGATGGGCTCCCTACCTGCCAGTTCTTCTCTCTGACCCTGTGATGGCACTCATTTCTCATGCAACAACCCCCCATGGCTTCCTCCTCCTGTCCACGTTAGAACGTTAGAATGTAACCAGGCTTTGCTCAGTTTTGCCTCAAAATGTTTGTTCATGATGTTCTCTCATCTCAAATGTTTTCCCATCCCCCAAAGCCTCTGCAGTGAACTCAGTTTCATTTTCTCTTATACTTTCTCCAACTTTCAGTCTCTGAACTTCACTGTTCTGACTGTTGGCAATGCTCATTGTAACACTTAATTGTATAAATTGCATATCCATTCCCCTACTTACTACCACTTATTTCTCAGCTATCTGTGATTCCCAGTATATGTGAGTCTTTCTTTATTCATCTGCAAAATCATCAGGTTGAACTACGTGCCCAGTTAAAAAATGATGATCACATACCTTGTCTCCCCAGCAACATTATATGTAAGTCTCTGTTGGATAAGAAACATGTTTTTTAAACTTTATAAATCTTATTGCCCAAAAGTGCTGTGCACATAAGAAAAATTCAGTCCAAGAAAAAGCACAATTACAAGGAACCTTGAAACTGTATGTATACGTGAGGTATACAGGAGAGAGAGTTCTACTTTGGAGAGAGAAAAACACTGTAATCAAAGGAAAGTATTTTTTGTATAAATAACTATCTCTCTCTTCAGTGAGGAAACAGTACTGCCAATAACCCCACAATGGGTACAGAAGAAAGCAATCTAAACCATCTCCAACTACTGTGTGTCTGAATGTACATGCACAATCACTAGCACAGAAAACTGGGGTTTGAGAGTCACAGAGAAGGCAGATATTACCAGTAAAATAGCAGTTACACATTTCCATTTGGGAATGTAAATTCCAGAGGCCTCACACAACTTGTTGGAAATATGAGTTCAAGCAATTCCCAGTTATTTTCTGATATTAAATCTAATTAGCTCTGTAAGAGAAATCCTTATTCTAAATAATTTAATTTCCCCAAATTTTACTGATTTAAGAAACATAAATGTGACATTGCACATTTGCATCATCTTCTTCCTCCCTATTTCTCTGTGACTTCTACCAGGAAAGAAACAATGCTGGGAAATAAGTTTGCTCTCCAGGAACTTCTTCTACCCCACCTTAAATACAAATCAACTTAATATTACAACAATTAGGTTATTCTAAAGCTTTTTCATTCAAAGAGAAAAATTCTGATAAAACTCTAAGTATTTTGCTATTTCTTAATTCATATATAATTTTTATTGTTTTTGAAAATCTGCGGTTCCCATGGCTTTATTTTTTGGTAGAACATGCTACTGTACAGTATACCAACTGATTCTCAATTGATTGATTACCAGAGATAGCAATGCAGGAACCTCTCCAGAGGAGGAATTCTCTCAATATTTTGAGAGCCAATTCAAATGCAGTCTCCAAACTCAGAATAAACAGGAGAATTGGTGCTTCTCACATTTTATTTCCAAGCCCAGAGCCAAATCAGAACTACGTGCATATTACTAAGGAAAAAATGCTTAATTAACCCTATCCTTGGGATTGTGAAGCAAACGTACATCTAACATTTCCCTGATTAGTCACGGTTCCATCATCCAAGTAACAGAACTATCTCTATTTCCGATGAGGATTCTGGTAGTGAAAATAAATGAGACATTTCATATTAACTGATGCCTAAAAGGGCAAAAAACTTACTTCAATGTTTTGAGCAAAGCAACACCGATTCACTTTAAAACACTATTTAAGGTACTAGAAACTGTAATTAAATCAGGTCTTGAAAGTGCTAAGCAGAAGAAAAGTGTTAATTAGTAAATTAGTAAAAATACCATTTTTAGAGTAGAAAGCTTTCTTTTACCATTTTAAACGTTTACAAAAAACAATTTCTCGGTAAGGTGCAATTTGGAATATTTATGGAAGCTTGATTTATGCTTTCTTTTAAAAAAAACATAGCATCTTTCATCCAATGAGCTCAATGCTCTGTAGAATACATTTTTCCTCCCAAAATAGAACATAAGGCATCAGAGAGAAAATTTAAATACAGGGCACAGGAAAGAGCATCTCTGGAGAGAGTGGACATCAGCAAGACAGTCAGCCGACCGGGACTCATACATTTCCAAATGGTGAAGTAAGGGTAGAAACAGAGCTTGCTCTAAAATCTCCTTCAGAACTTCGTTCAATTGTCATCTTCAGTTTTTTTCTGACCACCCCATTTAACACTGCAAACCCCACTCCCATTTCTGGGACTCCTTAGCCCAATTTCCTGCTCATGTCATCCCTACAGCACTTATCTCCGTCTTACATATTCTACAATTGGTCCATTCGCTTCTTGTCTGCTATCCCCACATGAATGTAAGTACCATAAGGGCCCACACTTTTGCCCCTTTTATCCACTGTTGCATCCCCAGTGCCTGGCAACCTAGGAGATGCTCAGTAGTTATTACACGAATGAATAGCATCAGGCCTCTTTATACCGGACATCCAAAGCCCCGGACATCTTTCTGCGTGTGCTGTGAATTTGGAAACACTTTTGTAGAATAAAAATATCACACACCAGGGCTTCCCCAGTGGCGCAGTGGTTGGGAGTCCGCCTGCAGATGCAGGGGACGCGGGTTCGTGCCCTAGTCCGGGAAGATCCCACATGCCGTGGAGCGGCTGGGCCC